>NC_090751.1:61456212-61463712 GCF_036898095.1 Palaemon carinicauda
GTTGGAGCCCTTGGGCTTATAACATCTTTTTTTAACCAGGGTTATAGCTTTGCCTATAATAATAATAATAATAATAATAATAATAATATTAATAATAATAATATTAATAATAATAATAATAAGTTTTGTATCCATCATTATTTTGTCCATAGATCTTTGAGTTGTAACAAGCTTAGTATCTAAGGATTTAGTAAGGCTCACAGCTAGTACTGGTAGGACCATGTGATTAAATACTTTTCTTTTTGGAGAGAGTGGCATTTTAATTTTCATTATCTCATTTTGTTTACCAAATGCTCTCCAAATTGATTAACAGCATAGATATGGTCAGTTGTTGAATATCCACTTCTAAAGTCTGCCTGCTGTCTTTGTTGATTAAAGTCTAGCCACATTTCTATTTAGACTAATATGATCGTTGTAAATGTTTAGAAATTACTGATAGTAAACTTATGGGCGATTATTTTTCAGGTGTTTTGTGCTACCCCTTTTGTGAACTAGTATAATGATAAAAATTTCCAAGCTGTAGATAAAGAGCATTCTTGGAGTCACTTCGTGTAAAGTTTAGCGAGTTATTACTGCTTTTCATCAAGTCTAAAGACATTAACTTGCCACCAAAATTATGTAGTTCTGTGATGTAATATTTTTTCTTAAATGGGAGAACTGGAATCAATGCATTTCCCACATTGAATAATAATAATAATAATAATACTAATAATAAAAATAATAATGTAATGAGGAGAAGAGCATGATACTGGCAGAATATTTTGAAAACTATCTAAAAGCAATGGGGAAAAAAGGGAAATAACCATAAATAATTGTTTCTGTCTATAAGTATCTCTTCGATATAAGGCAACTTGTATTAGCAAGATGATATAAACATATTAATACTTGTCATCATCAAAAATTTAAAAACTAAAGATATTATAATACAAACGATTTCTATTACTTTCAAAATGTGGCCCCCCTCCTCCCCCCCCCCTCCACAAATAAAATGAATAGAAAATCCTGTATATTACACCGCAAAGGATATTCATCCGTGCACTGAATTGTATGACACCGAACAGAACGGAGAAATTCATGGATAACCTATAACCTTAGGAAATGAAATCACGTTCCGCAGAGTTATGTAAGACATTGGCCATATCTCTGATATCTCCTTGGTGCAGTTCTTAAGTCGATATTACAAGCATCGGTTGGGTGGAGAACTTCCATAAAAGTCCATATAGTCAATCTGATTTCATTTCGTTTATTCGCATTTTGTAGCTCCCAATGGAATACTAAGAGAGAGAGAGAGAGAGAGAGAGAGAGAGAGAGAGAGAGAGAGAGAGAGAGAGAGAGAGAGAGAGAGAGAGAGTCGAATTGCGATAATAATTCAACAAAGATAAACTGTTCTTAGATACCACTATGATTTCTTGACCAGTAGTAATTAACCTGAGGGTAAAATTAGGAAGAACTCAATTTTCTTCTCCCATGTTTTTGTACTTGCCAGTTTGTTTTTCCTTTCTTCTGTATCTCTTTCATTGAATAAAGACGTAGATGAAATTTAGTGGACAATAAGACAATGTAAAAAGTACTAATTAGGATTCAGGAATCCGTGATAAGGATCTGGTATTAGAGTTCACGGTATACCCACGACTAATAATACTCGCTGATCCGTGGTGAAGATCTGGTACTAATTATACTCACGAACACAGTAAAAACCCTGAAATAATACGGGCTCACGGATCAGTAGTGAACATTCGGTAATTATCAAAACTCTAAAATCTGTGGTGAACATCTGGTACTAATTAGAATTATGGACACACGATGAACCCATTAACTAATCTTTGGCACCGTAGTTCAATTAGTTCATTATGCATGTTGCATAAAATTTTTCATAATTCTGACCATACTTTACATTCAAATCTCCCTGGACAGGTCCATCTCGTTCGTAACACTAGGCATGCAGTTAATTCTTATAGCCAGGCCTTATCCACCATGAGGCTCAATACTACATAGTATTCTAGAAGTTTTATTCCAGCTGTGTCCAAGTTGTGGAATGATGTTCCTAATCGGGTAGTTGAATCAGTAGAACTTCAAAAGTTCAAAGTTGCAGCAAATGTTTTTATGCTGAACAGGCTGACATAAGTCTCTTTATAGTTATATATGAATTATCTGTTTTAATGTTGTTAATGTTTTTTTTAAATATCTTATTTCAATTTTTCATTACTTCTTATATTGTTTATTTATTTCCTTGTTTTCTTTCCTCACTGGGCTATTTTTCCCTGTTGGAGCCCTTGTGCTTATAGCATCTTGCTTTTCCAACCAGGGTTTTAGCTTGGCTAATAATAATAATGATTATACGGGCTCACGGATCAGTAGTGCAGATCCGGTACTTATTAAGACTGTACAATCTAAAGTGAACATCTGGTACTAATTATACTCATGCATCCATGGTGAAAACCCCGAACTAATACGGGCTAATGGATCAATAGTGATGATCCGGTACTTATTGAGACTAAAATATTTGGTGAAGATCTGCTACTAATTAGACTCATGGGCCCATGGTGAAAACCCTGAATTAATACGGGCTCACGGTATGTAGTGAAGATTCGGTAATTATTAAAACTCTAAAATCTGTGGTGAACATCTAATACTATTTGGAATTATGGACCCACGGTGAACGCCTTAACTAATACGGGCTCACAGATCAGTAGTGAAGATCCGGTACTTATTAAGACTCTAAAACCCATGGTGAACATCTGGTACTAATTAGACTCATGGACCCATGGTGAAAACCCTGAACTAATAGGAGTTAACGGATAATCAGGGAAGATCCAGTACTTATTAAGACTTAAATTTGTGGTGAATAACTAGCACTGCTTAGACTAATGGTAAAAGTTCTGAACCAATACCGGCTCACGGATCAGTAGTGAAGATCCGGCACTTAATAAGACTGTACAATCTGTGGAGAAGAGAGGTTCAATTCCTGTTATTTTGCCTTAATGAGATGGTATGTAAAGGTCGAGTTAATAACACACAAGATTTGTTTAAAGATGTACCGATCAATTCATATGAAATCACACCATTTTAGCTTCAATTCATGTCAATTCATCTATTTTTTTTTTCAGTATAAATTCCAAACGAATTCCAATTATTTTAATGGCAATTCTAAATCAATTCCAATTCCTGCATTTTTATCACCAATTCCAATTCAATTCATAATTCTCCCTTGCTTAAGGGGTTAACTACTACAATGCAATTGTTCAGTGGCTATGTTCCTCTTGGTAAGTGTAGAAGAGACTCTTTGGGTATGGTAAGCAGCTCTTCTAGGAAAAGGACACTCCAAAATCCAACCATTGTTCTCTAGTCTTAGGTAGGTACATAGCCTCTGTACCATGGTCTTCCACTGTCTTGGGGTAGAGTTCTCTTGTTTCTTATTTCTCTTCCTCTTGTTATTTTGTAGTTTTTATAGTTTATATATGAAAGATTTATTTTAAAGTTGTAACTGTTCTTGAAATATTTTATTTTAATTGTCAATTACTTCTCTTGTAGTTTCCTTATTTCCCTTCCTCACTGGGCTATTTTCCCCGGTGGACCTTTCAGGCTTACAGCATCCTGCTTTTCCAACTAGGGTTGTAGCTTAACAAATAATAATAATAATAATAATAATAATAATAATAATAATAATAATAATAATAATAATTGATCCCAAGCCTGGCGGGGAAGATCCGGTACTAAATAGGACTCAGGGATCAGCAGCAAAGATTCAACACAAGTTATGACTCACAGTTCAGTAATAATGACCCAGTACTAATCAAAATTTATAGATCTAAATATGAGTTGGAAGGCAGTTGTATGTATTCATAATTTTCAAGTCTACAGAAAGAGGGAACACATCGAACTGCCTTAAAAAATAACTATGGTTTGAAGTCTCCAAAATACGTATTTCTTTAAAATTTTCATTACGCCATCTTCAGAATAACATTGATTAACACTGGCCCAACGAAATAATACTCAGCATGTTAAGCATCAGTTTTCTCAGTTTTTAAACAATAATGATAATACAAAATCCGTACACTGTATACGACACAGGCATATAACATATCCCATACATTTGGTTTTCTACTATATATTGTTAACTACATTAATCAGCATCATTAGCGATAAAAGAAATCAAAATAACTACATTAATCAGCATCATTAGCGATAAAAGAAATCAAAATGTATAAAAGGCTTCAACTATTAGTGCATAGGAGCACTAATATCCCTCTCATGCAACTGCACTTATAACAAGGTTTCATCATTTACTCCAATATTAATTCTCTTCTCATTCATGAAATCTTGTTGCTAATATCCCAATTATTCCGTCCATTAACATATTTTCCCTTTACACTAATCTCCTAAGTATATTAATCTTTGAACTCCACACTTATAATTTTTCTGCAACTACTTCTAAGGGTTTAGTCTGTAGTTCATCTCCAACTATCTACAACGCCAAAGTAATATAGAATATAGTTAATAACATTTATGTGTAAAGTTCCAAAGAAATAAAGCTGTGTTTTAGAAGAATGATTATTACTATTTTTTTTTCAAAATATCAATGCTCTTGTAGTCACCGTAAATAATCTTAAAAATTAAGGAGGTAAAATATTTTATGTATTTAGTTGATGCAAATGTGAATCAAAATGTAAATGGAGAAAGGTCTTGTTCAATTAAAGAAAAAAGAAAAATACATAACTGTTCAAATCAAGTTCTTTTATTCTCAATTGCATTTTCTTTTTACCATCTTCCCTTTTTAATTAACTTTCCCTTTCATATTTTTTTTAATTTCATAAACCTCAGTCCATCTCTCTCTTCTTATTAAGGTTGCTGCCCAACGTGAAGGCAAAAAATAAATCCGCCTCTTCCATTCTGCTCCTTCTACCCAATTATTGCATCTAATCCACCTGCCACAATGAGCCCTATCTCCATCCAAGACAACTACTTCATTTGGGTGGAATTATGTGCCGCCAAAATAGCCTCGCGGGAGAAGTCATTCTCTCCAACCAGCCCTTCCGGGACTGGGTCCGAGTTATTTTGACGAAACTTTTAATTCTTCTGAATTAAGTTGCTATGATTTCTAATTTACTTTATTCTAAAATCAAGAACAATTTCACAAAACCGTTATACCAAATCCATGAAAGTATGGTATACAAAAGTAACAGAAACTTTTCTGGACCAAATTTTGATATACTCTATCAGCCGTCCATATACCAAAAGTTTTCCGAAAGTAACTACACAAATGTCAACATAGAAGATAAAATGGGACTTATAAAAAAAATCGCTGGAATAGACAGACCATTTCTGGAATCCCATTACGATATATCTTACAGCTGGCTCCCTTTGCCTACCCTCTACAATGAGCAAACAAGGCATGCTTTCCCTATCCGGACCCAAGGAAAAAAAAGAGTGAAATAAAAGAGGAAAAAGGCTGAATTCAAACCGTTTGGGGGACGTCACTTTTCACAAGATATCAGCCACTCACTGTCGAGTTGTGGCAAGGGAGTCACGTTCCAGATTTAGGGTTGGGGTTCAGGAGGGTTGGAGTGGGGAGGTTGGATGGGGATAGTGGGAGGTAGGGGGTCAATGTTACGGTCCTCTTCCAACCTCTTCAACAAACAGGTCTCTTACAGAGGGAAAATAAAGAATAACACGACAGAGAGAGAGAGAGAGAGAGAGAGAGAGAGAGAGAGAGAGAGAGAGAGAGAGAGGGAGAGAGAGAGAGAGAGAATCAACGTAGATCTCTCTTCAGCAAGTGGAAAGTTATATCCTTTGCTAGTCTTTGGGAAAATGGCAATCTCAAAACCAGCCAACTAGTAAAACCAGCTTACTTATATGTAAACTTGTTAGGGAAATAAAATCCGGAAGTTTACTGTTTGAGAGGGAAAAAAACTTTATAACGTTATTTTGATTTCTAAAGAAATTTATAAGTTAGTGAAAACCAAATTAAAAAAATAAGATTTCAAAATTTTTCCAATAAAAACGTCAAAGATATTTAGCCTAAAGTCGATAAAATGTGATAAAATGAAAAATAAAAGGGAAATTGTAAAGCTTCACTTAGCCTTCACGAATAGTTAACTAGGGCATGAAGGGAGTGTTAGGAATATGGAACCAAATGTGTAATTTCAAATTAGAGTAATTTCCAAGTTAAAAAAAAGAATTCTCTAGTAACAAATATTTGATATCTATGCCTAAAATTATACAAAGAAAAACTATACATCGGATATTTCTAATAAGATCTGCTAAGGCATGCCTTGAAAAGAAGAATGTACAGGTATCAAATAACTGCACAAGACAAGAATACTTAGAAAGTTTATTGATTCTTCCAGCTATAAAACCTTCATTTTCTATCCAATGAATTACGTTTAAACCTCACTCTAGGGAAGAGATGACTTAGGCCCTAAATTCGTAAGTCAATAGTTTTCGTCCCGGATTTCCTAAATTATTCCTTAGACAAATGGGCCCTCATTTTGACGCACAGAATATTAATCACATGACGGTTTCTAGACCACCTACATAAACATATAAATTGATGGTAAGATTGATAAATATATAGACCAAATCTCCTCGTGATTAAACTTTTTTTTATTGTTAAGACCTAAAATTATGTACAGAGAATGTACAAAATGAGAATGTACAAAATTAATTTTATCAGTAAAGTCAGAAGATATATGCAAGGCCTGGAGAGGGATCTATCTCCTAAGCTTCTTTAAGGTGAGTAAAGGATATAAACCAGAAAGAAGAATTGAATGAGTAAATCTTCTTTATATTGGTAAGAATAAGAAAAGGTAAAATTGGGGGAGGAGCCTTTGCGCTCTCTATTCCCAAGCAGTATCTATAGTATCTACAGTATACGACCAGAGATGGGACTGAGGGAAAGTCAATATTCTATAGCGAGCAATGTCCAAGTTCTATTTGACATTAAAGTTTGGCAACAGAGGGAGGAAATTTGATTATTGGAAATGAGTTTACGAATAAACTTGGAACAAAGGCTTCATAGTTTGGAAGTAATACTATATGGAAAGCGGAGAACACCCCTCGTCACACCCTTCACAAATAAAGCCAAACCACTTACGACCTCTCTCTCTCTCTCTCTCTCTCTCTCTCTCTCTCTCTCTCTCTCTCTCTCTCTCTCTCTCTCTCTCTGATAATCAAACGTATCAATGAATTTCTAGTTCACCCAACAAGATACGACTGCCAAAATGACTGTACCTCTTCTCCTTCAGGTGAGAGCCAAATCCCCAGCAATAGAAAAGCCAAGTGTATGGCCTGTAGTAAGCAGAAAGTGCTTGGTCGTAGAATTTTTCTCAGTTCTGAGAACTCTTATATAAGAAAGCGCTCGTTGATAAGAAAGTTCTCTCGGCCGCAGGAAGGATGTTAAAAGCAAACGAACGGGCGGCCATTAAGCAACCCGAAGACCTGTTAATGGCACCCACTTTGTCGCGGCGACAAAACTTTTTGGAGAAGTTGACCGGGATTGCA
>NC_090751.1:61471212-61486212 GCF_036898095.1 Palaemon carinicauda
TATAGCACCACCCAAGACTAGAAGACAATGGTTTGATTTTGGAGTGTCCTTCTAGAAGAGCTGCTTACCATAGCTAAAGTCTCTTCTACCCTTACCAAGAGGAAAGTAGCCACTGAACATTTACATGCAGCAGTTAACTCCTTGAGAGAAAAAAGAATGTTTGGTAATCTGTGTTGTCAGGTGTATGAGGGCAGAGGAGAATGTGTAAAGAATCGGCCAGACTATTCGGTGTATGTGTAGGCAAAGAAAAATTGAGCCGAAACCAGAGAGAAGGATCCAATGTAGTACTGTCGGGCCAGTCAAAGGATCCATTAACACTCTAGTGGTAGTATCTCAACGGGTGGCTGGTGCTCGGGCCAACCTACTACCTATAGTCAGTCTATTGGATTTTGTGGGGCAAGTTTGCCTCTTGCCTTTTGCCTCTGCCACTCATGCGCGAACTTTAAATCTATAAAAAGAGAAATTAGCAAACAAACAACACAAATGATTGATTGGGAACTAAACATCTGCGAACATAATAAAATGGATAAAACTGAACGAAATAATCTTACAATACATATGGATTCTACAAGAATATGACCAATATAAAATACATAATGAACACCAAGATAATATATGAATAGCAAACATCACAATACAAATGGCATGAGCAAAAAAGATAAGACATAATAAAAAAGATTCAATAAAAAAAAATTAGGCAAGACAGTAAATACTGAATCAATAGGAACGGAAATAGCCTGTCACAATAAACAAGGAATAAACAGGACAGAAAATGGTAGTAAGCAAAAACTTTTACCGATGCAACTTCAAGTCTGGATCGCTGAAATCAGCCAGCCGCAGGATATTCCAGGCCGCTTATTTTCAATTGTCAGGAATTGTTGCAAAACGAAACACATGTCCAAAAGTGATATGTAACTTCTCTGCCAGAGAGTTGCACGTTCAATTCTTTTAAAGACAAAGTGTTATCCCTTCAATTGACTATAATGATGAAAGTAAATCAAGTTACTAAAGTTACATGCATATTTTCTTACAAACATTGACTATATAAGAACCTGGTTTTTACTCAGCTACTACGTCATTTGACGTTAAAAGAGAGACAAACTTACATGTCACTTGCGTCGGTGTGCAGAACAACGGGGTAAAAAAAAAGAGAAAGGCAATAACATTTTGCATGACACAGTACATAGAGACTTTGGTAAAATTATGCAATAAACGTCTGAACAATGAAAATGAGATTGAAGATCTGAAGATAAAGAGATATTCAATGATGTCAGCTTCAATTAGTTGCAAAGAAAGTCGAATGATAAAGAGCAGGACTATTCAAATGACTAGATAAAGCAATGCTGTGTTAAGGGAGGGAGATCCATGGCTGAAGGACCTTATGGCAAAATAATCCTAAAGCATTACAACTTAAAAGATATCCTGATACTAGAAATTATTCGTGCATTTAAACATCCCAATTTTTATTTTTATTTTAAAATCGATTGTATACCAAGTTATGTAGAGTAATGTACTTGAAAAGAAATCGTTCCTCGTTCATTGTTAGGTAACCCGGGAGATCTCGTACGGTGAAATAAAGATTTTTCAGTTTAAAAGATTTAAAGATCGCACATGAACAACCGAGGCAAATTGACTAGTACAGTTCTAGAAAAGGAACATACTGTATACGCTTAACGATATCTTCCCCACAATTAATGGGGGACTAGGCAATGGCTACTGATTAATAACCAGATAGACCTGTACCACATGTGTTCCATACATGATCATTCAATGTAATGCTATTGCTTCTTTTTATCACTTGCTTTCTCACACACTGATTATAGACCAATACGTTTAAGCTTGTCATCTCATGTTTTAATTTGTTTGAATTTTTGTGACATTCTTGCTCGCAAGTACTTGTACATAAGCTCGTTATCTGTTGAAGAAAATTTAGTTACATTCATCTAGCATCTCTGTTAGAACCTAAGAGCTATGCTGCCCCATTCGTGACCACCAGAGTGACAACTCCACACCACCTTTTTTCCCCACCCATTTGCCCTACCCTTATTACAATACAATTCACTGAACCTGACTCTTCGACAGACGCTGCCTCAACGAAACTGCCACCCTTTGCCAGCAGTGAAGCGTTAGCCTTGTTCCAGCACACCGAAGTTCAGTTTTGTATTAAGGACGTGACCCGCTCATGCAGCAAACCAGACTATATCCTTACGTCAATTCCCAAGGACATGTTCTCAGATATCTCCGACTGGCTTTGCAACCAAGGGGACGTCACAAGAGAGTATAACACCCTCAAAGAATACCTCCTGGAGCAGTACTCACCATAACCTGTACAGCCAAGCTTTTTCTGCTCTCTCAGCAGCCGTTGGGGGACCAGAAGGCTTCGCTTTCCCTCAAGAAAATGACCAGTAATGCTTGCTTGCACCCTTCCACAGACAGCTCTCCTTGGGAAGTGAACCTACTTCGTGAACCTGAACATGCCGCCCTCCCCGATGTCGATACCCTGAACGCGCCACCATTCCTGATGTCGATACCCTGAACTCGCCGCCATCCCCGATGTCAATACCTTGCTCATGAAGGACCTAATAGCCAACATCGATGTCCTTATGGACAGCCTCTTCACCACCTTCAAGACCTTCAATGCCTCCACTCCTGACGAAGAGTACAACTACTCAACACTGACTGAGGCCAACGTGAATGCGGTAAGACACAGAAGCCTGGCCAGTGACATGCCGGAGCAGTGACAAAGCCGCCCACCACCTACATATGCCCGCCCTCACTCATGCCCCAACCCACGACCTCTCCAGCCACTTAGCAACATGCATCAGCTGCAGTTCTGTTACTACCACTTCACACTCGGGGCTGTTGCAAAATGAGGAAGTGGTTGTCAGTAGCCAAAAATCGTGTAAGTAGGCCATCGATTGTGGCAGTGGCCTCCGGTCGCTAATCTTTTCTTTTACATGATACTGGTGCTTGTCGTTCCCTTCTACCAAAATCACTCTCCCGGACGCAACATGGTCATTCTAAGTCTGTTGGCATGTGCCTGGGAGATGCCAACGGATCTGAGATCCTCACCCACAGGTACAAGACACTCACACTATCGTTTGGGAGGGCCAAATACCATTAAATTTCTTTTCACTGAGTTTCATTGCCATTACTCATTGCGCATTTCCTACTTCATTTCTACCTCCTGGTCGATCTGGGTCATCGATGATTAGTAAATGCGGACTCGTACTCGTCGATACCTCTTCAACCTGGCCCCACCGACATCTCACTCCACATCAGCACACCCACGGAGGCCTACGGCTATCTCCTCGTGTTGTACCCGAAAGTCTTCCTCCCAAAACTTCGCCAAACACGCATGGTTCCTAACAAGCATGGTATTTATCTCAATATCAAGACTACGGGGGTCCCGTGTTCGCCAGCTTCAGGTGTCTGGCACCGGATCAGTTAGCAGCCAGTAAACAAATGCTCGAAAAAATACATGAAATGGCCCTTTGCCAAATATCGTCAAGACCATGGTCATTGCACTTACACATTTTCCTGAAAAAAGATGGCTCCCTGCATCTTTGTAGGGAATACAGGGATCTCAACATGCAGACAGAACCAGATCACTAACCCCGCTCAAGCATTGACGACGTTACCTGCTACAAAGCGAATTTTTTCCCCCCACTCGACCTCTTGAAAGGGATTTATTAGGTGCCCATGAATCAAGAAGACACCCCAAGACTTCTATCACCAACCCCTTCGGTACCTACACTACAATTACTCCAGTTGTGGCCTTCTTAATACTGGGGCCACTTTTCAACACCTCATGGATGGCATCTTAGAGGACCTCCCCTTCTTCGTATGTTACGTGGACAACATACCTGTGTGCTGTCCTCCAAAGAGAAACACCTCCATCACCTACGCATCATTCTCAACTACCGACAGCAGAACCTACTTGTAGTCCAGTACGACCAATGTACCTTTGGGGCTAACAAAGTATTGTTATTAGGGTACATCATCACTCCTTTAGACGTCCAATCTCTCCATGAGAAGGTAGCAGCCGTTCAGAGCTTCTCAACACCCTCGACCGTCAAAGTACTGCAAGAATATTTGGGCATGATCAACTACTATCACCGATTTCTGCCAGCCATCGCTGCCCCTCTTGCAGGCCAAAAGACCTGAAGTGAGGTTCCCCTTAGGAAGCAGCCATCTGCCCATTCAACTGCTACTGCTCTCTCTTTTCCCATGTCCTTCTCCTTCTCTCTACCAATGCCAGTAATGTCGCTATTGGTGCAGTATTCGAGAAGGTGATCAACGGCTCTATTCGCTTATTGGCCTTCTTCGGTAGCAAACTTTCATAGGCGGAATCCGGTTACTCTACCATCAACCGTGAATTGCTGCCAGTGCATTTGGCTGTCCATTACTTTCACCCCTTCTTAGAAGGTACACCCTCCGTCATTGACAAAGACCACGTGCTTCTGGTGCACACCTTCCCTCATCCGTCTGACGCCTGGTCTGCCCGTCAACCCTGATACTTCTCCGTCATGGCTGAATATAACTGCACCCTTCAATACGTCCCTGGGAAAATGAGTTCTGTTGCTGATGCCCTGTCAAGAAACACAGTGGCCCCCAATCACCTGGGATTGGATTACAATGCCTTGGCAGAAGCTCAACAAAAAGATCCAGATTACTAAGCATGTAGGGTATCCTGCACATCCCTCCATTGAGAAGACATCACCCTTGACGACTCCAATACCACCTTACTCTGTGATGTCAGTACTGGTAGGCCAAAACAATAGATATTTTCTCCCAAGCACCGACAGGTGTTTTATTTCATCCAAGACCTCTCAAATCCCTTGCACCGATCTGGTGCACAGCTGCTAAAGCTACTGAGACGAAGTTCATTTTGTATGGCATTAATAAGGGTGCTAAGGATTGAGTCCGTGCCTGTACTTCATAGCAAACTTCAAAAGTACACCAACACAGGGATTCAGGAGTGGGCACTTTACCTTAACTTCAGTGTAGTTTTGCTTACATTTACATCGTCATAGTAGGTTCCTTACCCACATCACAAGGACATCGTTTCCTGTTTACCATCACTGACCACTCCACTCGTGGGTGTGAAGTCTTTCTCATGCAAACTGCAACATCTGCCTTACTCTCAGGGTGGATAGCGAGATTTAGTATCCCTGTGCATATTACTTCTGACAGGGGTACCACTTTCACTTCTCACTTGTGGACATCATTAGCAAATCTGGTAATCACCTTCTATTAGACAGTAGCCTTTAACCCTGCAGCCAATGGAATGGTTGAATGTTTTCATCGCACCTTCAAAGCAGCTTTAATGTCCCGATGCAATGATTTCAACTGAGTTATTCAGTTTCCCTGGGTCCTTCTTGGTTTAAAAACTCACTCCTAAGGATGTTCTGGATGTCTTAGTAGGTGAAATGGTGTATGGCGACCTGTTGGTCATCCCTGCTGAATTTTTTCCGTCTGCAACTCCTCCGACAATTTTCAACGTCTATGCCACATTGTGGGAAAATCTACTCCATGCCACCAGACTTACTAGCTCCCAGCGAAGCAACACATACTCAAAGATTTACACGTACCAACATACGTTTAATTGTGTTACAACACCGCTGACACTGCCTTACATGAGCTCTTTCCTTATGATCCATCACACAACGGAAGCTTTCTTAATTAATATTTGTGACAAAGAAGACTGGGTCTTCATTGATTGCCTAAAACCTGTTTATCTCCAGCACGATGACCAACATTGGTTTCATGGATTTTTTCAAGTTAGAGTAGGGAAAACTCTGTGAGAGAGGAAATGTTAAGAAGGAGTAGTTCCCCAGAGTAGTGTGCCGTCTAACCTTACTATATTTGGATTAGCCGTAAATGGAGTATCTTGAGTCGTTTCCCGACTACAGTGCAACTCCCAAGAACAGGGCGCCCTATTTCACATGCATATCTCTTTCAGGGGGGAGTCACGTACCACAAGTGTTTCATACACGATAATACAATGTAAGACTATTACTTCTTTATTACTCTCGCTCTCCCTCACACTAATAACAGAACAACTTGTTTAAGAATGTCATCTTACGTCTCATTTTGTTTTAATTTTTGTGACATTCTTGCTCACAAGTACTAGTATATACGCTCGTAATCTGTTGCTTTCACCTCGCCTCTCAGTTAGAACCTAACAGCTACATTGCCACAGACCTGTGTAAGCCCAAAACCACCCTTCCCTAGAGAACAGACTTATTATGCCGAGAGCTTGCCTTGAACTAGTGACCCCAAAAATCTAAATATATTTTTCAAAGGTAAGCAATGAATATCCAAAAGAGATCGTTTAGTTACCAATATAGTTATTAGGTCCTTTGACTGGCCAGACAGTACTACATTCGATTCCTCTCTCTGGTTATAGCTTATTTTCTCTATGCTTACTTATATACTTAATAATCTAGCCTATTGTTTACGTATTCTCCTCTGTCCTCATACACCTGACAACAAGCGGATTAGCAAACATTTTTTCTTCCCTCAATGAGGTTAACTATATTATTATTATTATTATTATTATTATTATTATTATTATTATTATTATTATTATTATTATTATTATTATTATTACTTGCTAACCTATAACCCTAGTTGGAAAAGCAGAACGCTATAGCTCATGGTAAGGGTAAAAAAAGACTCTTTGGTTATGGTAAGCAGCTCTTCTAGGAGGACAGTGCCATGGCCCCTGTACTATGGTCTTCCAGTGCCTTGGGGTAGAGTTTTCTTGCTTGAGGGTACACTTTAAGCACAATATTTTATCTTATTTCTCTTCCTCTTGTTATTTAGAAGTTTTTACAGTTTATATATGAGAGATTTATTTTAATGTTGTTATTGTTCTTAAACTTTTCTTGTAGTGTATTTCCTGATTTCTTTTCATCACTTGGATATTTTCCCTTTTGGAACCCTTGGGCTTATAGCATCGTGCTTTTCCAACTAGGGTTGCAGCTTAGCAAATAATAATAATAATAATAATAATAATAATAATAATAATAATAATAATAATAATAATAATAATAATAAAAGAGATTTCACCAAATGCTTTGATAGTTTAGTAAGGGAAGGGAAAATAAGTATATATCTTCGTTTAAAATATTACAGGGTAATAATGACACAAATTTACAAGAGAATCACCATCAAGAGTCTGCATTTACATTTTATTAAAGCAGTAATAGAAATGGATGCCGTAAGTTGGTCTACCGGACGGAATGGCTTTGGCAAATAGTGGAGTTCAATTGTTAGAGCATGAATGAAAGGTCAAGGAATGAATGACAAGGAAGGGAATACTGTATTAGGGAAGAAGGGTCAAGATGAAGGCAAACAAAGACGAAAAAAATCAATATGAAGAAACATATGCTAGAAATATAGTGGAAACCTCCTTAATAACACGAAGAAATATTAATAGAATGCTATGATAAGAAAACAAAATGAAATTTAGGAGTGAAAATTTAAACAAAAGTCATATCTTTAGTTTTGAATTCTGGTCCTGAAGTGCGGGATTTCAAAAGGATGCTGCAGTGAATCTTCAGCAACTCTAAAGAAGGGTTGGAAAATAAAATGGTAGTATGAGAAGAGCTGGCGACGAGAAAGGATGAAATTAACGAAGGAATGCAGTTTAGGTTAAAACAATACCAAAGGAATGTTTGAGGAAGATCAATGACCGCCCCAAATTATTAAAAACTAGAGGGGCACTCAGTAGAGTGCAGACCTTTGCCACGGCAGCTAATTCCTCGACCTTTTGCTTGACCTTGACCTTTGACCTTAACATGTATTAATTGGCATGGATTTTCATACACTTAAATATGAACAAAGTTTGACGTCTCTGTGACAACGATGTTCAAACTTATGGCTGATTACGTGAATTGGACATTTTGCTTGATCGTGACCTTTGACCTTGACCTTCCAAAATTTAATAATTTTCAGATTTTTGCATAAAAGTTAAATCTACTATTAAAATTGTGGCCAGGAAACTGTTCACAAACAAACAATAACACACAAACAGGGGCGAAAACATAACTTCCTTCCAACTTCGTTGGCGGAGGTAACAATGAGCAGATGATGTCACATTAATAAATGAAATTCTGGTTTGCAAGATGCTTGATAACTCACGAGCAACTATGAATAGAAAACAGGAATACATTCCTCCTGGCTATGCACACTAATTGCTTTAAAAGTTTGCCAATCATAATTAAAGGCGTGTGTCAATCATTCCTCTATCATGACTTTGGCATCTGTATCTTTAACATAGCATTTCCTGCATTGTTGTAGATGTCCTTTTTATAAGGTTCATACAGGCACTTCATGAACCCCAAAATAAAATCCGTTTATCGATATCTATTATTTGAAAACAAGACAGGTAACAAATCAGGTGAGTTTCTAAAAGTCCAGTGAGGGCAAAGGCGATGATTAACAGAAGTAATCACACGAAATATGTTTAAACGGAGGTGCGGTTCAACTGAAAGATAACAAAAAACAAAGAAAATCAATTACTGGTTAGAGTAGATCACATACCATGTCTAATTCTCAAATCTTTACAGGAAAAAATCAAGTAAGCAGGGCACAGCATTGTTCGAATGTTTAAAGTAAAACAATCAAAATTCTCATCTCAATTTCTTACGTTACGCAACAAGGGAAAATGTAACTTTTTAGGCTTTCCAGCCACGAGCTGTATTTTCAATTTTTTTTTATACTCCATCCAATATTTTTAAAGTTATATGGGGTAGCCACCAATAGAGCAGAAATCCCACGAGGATATGGTTATTGGAGTTCCATCCTTTGCTCGTTCCAGAATAGTACGCACAAATACTTCATCGAATTTCTATTCTATTTCTGGAGACAACAGTACAGTAACTGATAAATGTAAATAAAAAAAAAAGAAATATGAAAATACTCAAGGATTTCTTCCAATAAGAGCGCTGATATAATCCCACGAATCAGGGGCCAGTTGCAATAAGTTTAAAGTAACAAAAAAAGTTTCTCTTTTCCTGGGTTATAAGTCTTCCAATTCACAGTGCTATAGCTTTCAAATCACCATAGCAAGATGAGAGGAGCAAAATTTCGTTGAAATGAATCAATGCCTTGCCACAGTTTTCATAATGATTAAAGCATCAATAGAAGGGCTATTAAGAAAGACGGAAAATAAAATAGACTGCCCAGTTTTTCTACATTAAATAGATAAACCTAATTCATCTAAAAAAAATATCCATTTTAAATGGAAAGAAGTTAGAATTTTAACAGTATATGTAAAGTTCTTAACTTAACCTATGACCTCATAAACAACAATAATTTCCGTTACAGCTTGGTATTCAGTAATATCAAAAATGTTATTATTATTGATACTAAATAATATAAATTAACGCAATGAAGAGAATTAAAGCTTTAAAACTAGGAAACATAATCTTTATCATTATTATCACCAACAACAATAATGGCGTTAATAGCAATACAATATTTCCCTCATTAATGTTATTACTGAAAAAAATACATTCATAAATATTGTTAATATCTAGGTCACTGTTACTCAAATCATTTATATAATTAACGAAAGCAACATTCACCAGATTCTCAACCAGTAATAATCACGCCAAACCGATATCTAGACCGTACACACAACGCATGCGTCCAGAATGTTTATCATCCATGGATCTAAAATAAGAGGGAACCCCATGTTGCAGTTCATAACATTTTATTGCAACTTCATTTTTTCATAGTCATAAAATCTCGATATTTATACCAGCTGGTTAAGCCTCTTTGATTCATGCGCAAGGCCTTGCCATTTGTTTCAGAATAAAGCCTTTGTGGCCAAAAAATAATGCCTTAATCCACAAACACATGAAATCTCCCTATCTCTTAAAGAGAGAGAGAGAGAGAGAGAGAGAGAGAGAGAGAGAGAGAGAGGGAGAGAGAGAGAGAGAGAGAGAGAGAGAGAGAGAGGTAAATAAACAAATTCGCTCACAAAATATCAGTTGTAGTTGAACATGAGAGAATGTTCAAAATATCAGTTGTAGTTGAACATGAGAGAATGTTCAACTACAATGATATTTTGTGAGCGAATTTGTTTATTTACCTCTCTCTCTCTCTCTCTCTCTCTCTCTCTCTCTCTCTCTCTCTCTCTCTCTCTCTCTCTCTCTCTCTCTCTCTCTCTCAAAATTATTCAACGAAGGCTTGATATTATTCAGAAGGATACACTCTTCATGTGCAACTCGGTAAAACAGATCATAAATCAAATCATTTAAGCGTAAAATGAAGCTTTGTATACCAGCCGCCCTAGGAACAAGGCAAATTTCGATTGCCAAGACTAAACGGCGATCACATATTTTCTTTTCCACATAAATGGCGACAATATCGTTATACTGTACAGCTCTATACCTTTGATATGCATTTCCACCTAGCAAAAAAGATATACAAATAATTGCAAAACCATAAAGTCAATAAATGGAAATAGATATACTATGAAATACAGCAATCATGTAAAATTACTAACCTTTGATAAATCAACATGCAAAAATTGATAAAAATGTATCCATAGCAAATAAAAAATGGAATGAAAACCACGTTAAGCCTTGTCTATTTATAAAAATATTTCCATTTTTCAATTGCATGCCAACTTTTCCTTTACTGAATAAAGGCTACACAGAATTACCTCAAAGTATACTGTATGTATACAGTCATTGGACTGTTCATCTCTTGTCGTATTGTACGGTATATGTAAACAGTAATTAAAAAACACTTTGGTATGATACATTGGAACAAAAATTATTCAAATGAATATTGAATCATTTATATGTATATACTAGTTTGTAGAGAAACAATATATATTATATATACATATATATAAATATATGTATATATATATATATATATATATATATATATATATATATACATATACATATACATATATATAAATATATATATATATATATATATATATATATATATATATATATATATATATATACATATATATATATATATTCAAATAAGCCAAATGTGTTAATACCTTAATGTCTGGATTCTCTTATCGACCTCGGGATCAGAGCCCCGGGGCGAAACCACTCAAAGACTATAGCTTTTGACCGGTCGGGAATCGAACCCTGGTCCAGGAAGCTGGCATGACAGTGACGATATCATTTAGCCAAGAAATATTAAAAGTCAATGACAATTCTTCAATGACAATTCTTCTGTATTTATACCTGTCGAATTCAGGTCTTTTGTACTTGAAATTGAAATCAACCCATCTTCACCATCGTAGTTAATTGGTATGTTTGTACTTGGCATTCGATTAATAATAAATTTTGCACATTTAGACATATTTTTTCCTATTAAAATAAGCCATATACTTTAATGCCTTAATGTCTGGATTCTCTTATCGACCTCGGGATCAGAGCCCCAGAGCGGAACCACTCAAAGACAATAGCTTCTGACTAGCGGGAATCGAACGCTGGTCCAGAAAGCTGGCATTACAGTGACGATACCACTTTCCCAAGAAGAAATATAAAAAGTCAATTAAAATTCTTTTGTATTTATACCTGTCGAATTTGTTTTTTGTACACAGAACTGAAATCAACCAATCTTCACCATCGTAGCTAATTGATATGTTTGTACTTGGCATTCGATTAATGATAAATTTTGCAAATTTTGACGTGTTTTTCATATTCGAATAAGCCATATATTTTAATACCTTAATGTCTGGATTCTCTTATCGACCTCGGGATCAGAGCACCAGAGCGGAACCACTCAAAGACAATAGCTTCTGACTGACGGGAATCGAACGCTGGTCCAGGAAGTTGGCATTACAGTGACGATACCATTTAGCCAGGAAGAAAGATAAAAAGTCAATGACAATTCTGCTGCATTTATACCTGTCGAATTCAGGCTTTTTGTACTTTGAATTGAAATCAACTAATCTTCACCATCGTAGCTAATTGGTATGTTTGTAACTTGGCATTCGATTAAAGATGAATTTTGCACATTGGTCCAGGAAGCTGGCATAACAATGACGATACCTTTTAGACACGAAGAAAGATAAAAGTCAATGACAACAATTCTTCAATATTTATGCCTGTGGAATTCAGTTTTTTTTTTTGTACTTAGAATTGAAATCAAACCATCGTCACCATCATAGTTAATTGGTATGTTTGTACTTGGCATTCGATTAATGATAAATATTGCACATTTAGACGTGTTTTTCATATTCAAATAAGCTAGAAACGTCCTACTTCAGGGAGTGCTAAAAATCTCTGGACTAGAACAGGCCACCTTTGCAAACTGAACCATGCCACGTACAATGTCATGATCCTGTCTAGGGAAGAAGATCTTCTTGATACCAGAAGAGCTGTAATAAATAAATTGGGATATAATAGGAGTGAGTGAAATTAAAACTGGGTTATCTTATATAGAGTTGATAGAGGGTCATATATTTTACTTCAGAGGACAGGAAAGGAACAAAGAATATGGAGTGGATTTTCCTATTAATAAAGAAAAGTGACAGAATTGTAGGATTGATTATCAAACTAAATAAGTATAAACTAAAGATCATTCAAACATATAATTATTATCATTATTATTATTATTATTATCATGAATTGCTAAGCTACAACCCTAGTTGGAAAGGCAGAATGCTATAAGCCCAGGGGCTCCAACAGGGCAAATAGCCAGGTGAGGAACAGAAACAAGGAAAAAATAAAATATTTTAAGAACAGTAACATTAAAATAAATATTTCCCATATAAACTATAAAAACTTTAACAAAACAAGAGGAAGAGAAATAAGATAGAGTAGTGTGCCAGAGTGTACCCTCAAGCAAGAGAACTCTAACCCAAGACAGTGAAAGACCATGGTACATAGGCTATGGCACTACCCAAGACTAGAGAACAATGGTTTTTTTTGGAGTGTCCTTCTTCAGAAGAACTGCTCATCATAGCTAAAGAGTCCCTTCTACCCTTACCAAGAGGAAAGTGGCCACTGAACAATTACAGTGCAGTAACCCCTTGGGTGAAGAAGAATTGTTTGGTAATCTTAGTGCTTTCAGGTGTATAAGGAGAGAAGAGAATATTAAAGAATAGGCCAGACTATTCAGTGTATGTGTAGGGAAAGGGAAAATGAACCATAACCAACAACATCTCCTAAATGGGAAGAAATAGATTTTTTTTTTTTTATGAAGATCTGGTCTGGATATATCACTGTAAAAACATAAGACTTAATTTACATTTGTTTTGGATTATTTCAATGCTAAAGGGGGACGAAAGAAGAGAGTAGAATAATCAGTAGATAAATTTAGAGTAAGCACAAGAAATGACTTGCTTGTAAAATTTGTTGAAAGAAACAATCTAAAAATTATGAACACCTCTTTTTATAAAAAGGAGCGTACAAAATAGATACGGGGAAGCTCAAATGAAAAAAAAAAAAAAAAAAAAAAAAAAACGAAATAGATTTTATTTTCAGCGTTAAAAGTTAATTCAGTTAAAGATCTAACAGTGTTAAACAAGTAAAAGTCGAGCGACCATAGAATGGTGAGGAATATAATTTGTCAAGATCTAAGGAAAGAAAGAGGAAACTAATTTTAAGAAAGAAAATAAACACTTCTGTAATAAAAGAAAAATTTTATGAGTTTAGTTTAGCGATACAAAATAGGTACCCAAGCTACAATAAGAAATGGAACTAAGTAAAAAAGAAATGAATGGTAATTTAATAAAATTTGTATTGGAATCAGCACAAGACCAAAAGACCAAAAACCTAATAAAGGAAAGATTGGAATGAGGATAAAATCCATGAGAGATAAAGTATGATTTGCAGCATGATCCAAAACAGTAAACAAACTAAACACCCAAGATATTCGTAAACAAAATGACAATGGAAGTATTATCAACAATAGAGATGGTGTGATAAAAAATGCCAAGGAATTCTATGCAATGTTATACAATAGTAATATAAGAAATAGCTTTTCCAATGGAAATAATGAAGTGAAGAAAGCATTAAAATGCATGAAAATAGGCAAAACAACAGTAGAAGAAGGCCTAACAATTAATTTCATAATAGATGTAGGAGATTTCTTAGTAGTAAAAGTTGCTGAACATTACACAAAATGTGTGCAAGAATACCCTATACCTACATCTAAGAAATATTTTATCATTGTGTCAATTCACCAAAAGTGAGGCCCAAAATCCCTGAAAAATTACCACCCAATACGTTTACTCCCAGTAATATATAAAATATTTACTAAGATCATATTAGGCCGAATAGAAAGACTGCTAGATTTTAATCAACCAAGAGAGTATGCAGGTATTCAATAAGAGACCATATTCAGTTAATTAAGCAGCTAATACGAAAATATGTCAAACCACTATGCATGCCATTTATAGACCATAAGAAAGCTAATTTTGTCAAAATTTTTAGCGGTAATGAAAGCTCTCCTAAGTTCAGGAATAGATTGATCTTATTTTATTACACTTGAAGATATCTATATGGGAAGTACAATAAATATAAAAATACATAAAGACAGTAAGAAAATTCCGATGGGGAAAGAAGTTAGACAGGGAGACCCCCATTTCTCCTAAATTATTCACAGCTGGCCTAGAAGAACGTTTTAAGAATTTATATTGGGGAAATGTAGGAATTAACATTAATGACGAATACCTTAGAAAATTAAGAATGCAGTTCTATTTAGTGAATCATGGGAGGATTTGCAAAACATGATAAAAGATTTGAATAGAGAAAGTAGAATTTTACGACTGAAAATTAATATCAGTAAAAGTATGATGATGATCAATGTAAATACAAAGACAACAAAAAAGGGTTATGAACTAACCTTTAGAGATTGTCAATGGATATATGAGACCGAATTTAAAAGAAGTATAAGCATAAGATGGAGAGCTTTTGGAAAACAAAAGGAGATTATTAAAAGTAATATGTCACTTTCTCTAAAAAGAAAAGTATTTGATCAGATGGTCATACAAGG
>NC_090751.1:61491212-61528712 GCF_036898095.1 Palaemon carinicauda
TCACATGCATTCCATGTTCCATTCCAATTTTTTTGTGAACCTGTATCATTTCTTTTTTTTTTTTCACGTTCTATGACTTACTTCCTCTCTTATTCTGCCTACTTGTTCATTTTACTCATACTTACCTTTATAAATACACCAATCCATATCATCCTCAATTGCTCCATCTCTCTGTTTTTCATTTACAAACGTACCACTGCTCTTGCTAATATTTACTCTCAGACTTTATCCTGTTGTAAATTTTTCAAAATGTTTTCAGAAGTTTCTACACCTACTTTTTATTATCTTTAATTGGTATAACGTCTGTGAAATACAATCATTCTACATTCCTTCTACAACTTATTTTCTTATCCAACAACTTTACACCTACACTTACTGTTTTTCTTTGTGTTCTTGTACCATTCCATCATTATGGATATCAAACATTCATGGAGACGTAATACATTCTCGTTTCGGGCCTTTTTACACTAAATCACCAAGACTCTTGTCTATATACTATGTAAAACTTGACTTGCTTCCATTTGAATCATTCTCAATGATCTCATCAACTTATCCTTTATAACATATCCTGAACACCCTTCCCATTCGCTCTATCAATTTTAAAGAAAGTTCTTTCCAAACCCCTTGTATGCTACATAAGGCCCTTTTCCCTTTTCTTTTAGACTTTTCACATAACTGTTACAAAAAAATAAAAGGAAAACAAAATATCCACAGAACTATTGCATTGTTTAAATCAAATTTAGCTTTACCTACCATTTCCTCAGTCAAAATCCAACAAAAGCATATCTAGGTATACTATTTGTTATACCCAAATGATGCTTGCAGTAAAGCTTATTGCTTTTCAATTAGGTAAAGAACACCCTCATTTCTCCCACCCACTCCTTCAAAACCTTTCCCTCATCCAGCCATTCATCAAACTATCACCATCATTCCGCAACATCTCACATTGGATCTCATCCATAACAGATATCATATCCTTTTCTAAATTCTTAAATGTACTCTTTGCTTACTCCCTACCTATTTCCTTGCATTCTCACACTGATACTAACACTTTCCACTCTTTTATCCTTAAGTTCTCTTTTCTATATTCCAGGTGAAATCAATCTTCCAACTACGCATTCCATCAACCCAGGATTGCAGTAAAATCACATATTTTCTTTACCATGAGTTCCATTTGTTTTTCAAAACCACATATTTTCTTTATCATGAACTCCATTTGCTTTTCATTAACCTGCTGAGCTCCTTGAAGTTCTTTTTATTCTTATTACTGGTATATATATGTATATATGTATACAGTATGTGTATATATATATATATATATATATATATATATATATATATATATATATATATATATATATATATATACATATATATATATATATTTGTTATGACTTGCGATAAAAAAAGAAATTTAAATTTCCAGTACAGTATGCTATTTGTTGCATATACTTTATGAATCTAGTTATCCAACATCAAATGCTCTGTCTCCTTAGTGATTTACAAAGATATGCCGTAAAAAAAAACGCATAAATAATGCTTAGAAAATATAGATGCCATTAATAAAGTTTAAATTGTTTAAAAAAAATTCACGGGAATATTACCGATTTTTGAAGGCATCTTTAGACGAGGAGACAAATCTCATATCGGGAAGACAATAACAAGTCCTTTAACCCAAGCTCTTTTTAATAAGAACTTTTCCAATCAATGTTTTCGAAAGGTTCAAGAATGTGCAGCCCAGACTTCTTTGATCGTATTATTTTCAGTGATATCAAAGCAATTGAGTAAAAAAATATCGCCAGTCATCATTTTTTTTTTCCGACGATCATCGCGTTTTTTTATGTGACATGGAAAAAAAATTCACCCCCACCTCACTTTTTAAAACTATACCTCTAACTTATCATGCATATATTTATTAACTTTGCCTTCCAAAGCATACACTATTTATGTAAAAAATCAAAATATGGAATTACTGGTAATTATGATACATAATTATTACGATACACCCGATAAGGTAATAAACTTTCTTGCAATTACGTCATAACGGTATATATCAATAAACAAAATAAATACGAAATCCAATCAATATCAATAACCAGGATAAGAAAATTCCCTGACCGAAGGTGACACTATTATAGATTTAGCAAACGATTGGTATCTCCAACAACTTTCTATCGACATTAGCTGTTTGTAAAATAAAAAGCTATATTTCGTATCAGGGTACGGCAAATTAGAACTCTCTATCTCTTTTTTTATAACTCTGAAGTTATGACTAAAGTTCAAATCACAATCAAATTGACTGAGATCTGTCTCCAGTAATGAACCTATTATGGATGACACCACGATTTGTTAGCATTGCTATGACCTTCATATTTTAAAAAGTTGCCACCTTTACCTTGTTATTGTAACTCCATCTATAAAGCTGAAGTGATTAAAGTTGAACGAGGTACACAATTAGACTATCATGCATAGATCGGCATGATCTATGCATGATGATCTATTGATCTAATTATGTACCTCGTTCAACTTTAATCACTTCAGCTTTATAGATGGAGTTGCAATAACAAGGTAAAGGTGGCAACTTTTTAGAATATGAAGGTCATAGCAAAGCTAACAAATCGTGGTGTCATCCATAATAGGTTCATTACCGGATTATGCAAGCAACCTATCAAGTCTCTAGCATATATAGACCAACCTTATGGCCTTGGTTATATTTGAGTTAAGATATACAAAAATGCTGAAAGACAGATGGAAAATCCCCTTTCATGAATAATCTATACATGAAGGTTTAAAATCACGTCTGTCGTTTAAAAGTTACAAGTGGATAAAAGGGACGGACGGACTGACAAATGGTCAGGCAAATAGAGAGGAAAATCTACAGTTTTTTTTAATTACTATATAATAGTACCTAATATTATTTAGATTCAGAGTTATAGGTTCGAATCTTGTCTCTGACAGATGAACTTTAATATAACTCCGCTTTCGATATAATTATTATTTCCATTGTTAAGGAAATTCGATATCATGATATATTTGTGGCTTAATATTTGAAAGTGTAAAAATCACGCATGTTAGGGAGGAAACAATCATACAAAGCCATGTGTTACAAGCTTGGCATTCGGTTATGAGGGCGGAGATGGCTTCATTTCTATTCTAAGTACAAATACCTGAAAAGGGCAAGAACAGATATTGGACCAGAACGGGCACATCCGAGATTCAAATTTCAATATATTACTTGATAGCCCACTGAAAAAGTTGACTGTCTAGTTCTGTACTGATTCCCAGGCATAAGTTTGAATCCACACCCATGCAGACACCCCAATCGTAAGTAAGTTCCTATCCTAAAGACAAAGGAATCAGATATTACAAACTATTTTTGACTAAATATTATATATATATATGTATATATATATATATATATATATATATATATATATATATATATATATATATATATATATATATATATATATATATGATATATATATATATATATATATATATATATATATATATATATATATATACATATATATATATATATATATATATATATATATATATATATATATATATATATATATATATATATATATATATATATATATATATATATATATATATTAAATATTTATACACAATAATGAAAAAAATTTCAAAAGGAAAACGTTGGCAACTGATGTAAAATTCCCTTAAAAATACATCCAAACTCTTTTCCGAGATCGTAAACCGCAAGAAAAAGAAACAAGATTGTATTATATAACTGAATTCCGATGAACTTACAGAAAGGTTTTCCTTTATTATGAAGAAAAAAAAACCA
The DNA here is from genome assembly GCF_036898095.1 of Palaemon carinicauda. NCBI lineage: Eukaryota > Metazoa > Arthropoda > Malacostraca > Decapoda > Palaemonidae > Palaemon > Palaemon carinicauda. The sequence goes on from NC_090751.1 coordinate 61,495,033, forward strand.
GCATCTAAATTTAATTGTAAAGAGAAATCTAATTTTGACAGAAATGTTTTAGAAAAAAATAAATAACAGAATCCTGTAGTATCATTCCAAAAATAGAAGTTTCGGTGATAAAATTCTGAATATTGTATAAAACAACCATTGGAAACTTGGAAATACTTGAGACGATAATGAAGTAAAAAAAAATCCATAATTCAAACAAATGTGTCATTAATCTTTTCCAGGCATTTCACTTCAAGGCATATTCTTTTATAAACCATGGATAAGATTTTCGACCTTCGTGAAGTATTCATAATGATATGCTTTCAGTTGTGACCGTTTTAGCCCCATCTCTCTTTGATTCACTCTGGAATTTTTCAGTTTCTTCGTACTATATTTAACTTTATCACTAAATAGGAGTCAGGTCCCTTGTCCCTGAAAATCTCTTTTTGTATTAAACATTGTTTGAGTTATCTTGAAAAAGAAAATTTGGTTATATCTAACTTCTATGACGATATAATTTTACTCGCTGATCAATCGTTGTTCATCTGAATACCCACCTACTTGCCGGATATACACATGCAATATTTATATGCAATTTCTGATGAAAAAGTACGTAGACAGTAAAATGAAATTTTGGGTAAGATTAGTAAAATATAATTCATAGAAGAGAGCATGACAAGACAAACAAATTTACGTTAATTCTTTAGTGAATACAAAATATACGTCAGTGTGCCAGGAAACAGCTATTTGCATACAAAGGAATATCCCATACCTGTCTATTTACAGGTTTACATACAAAAACGCAATCAGCACTATTAGATATCATACATACAACTAAGACACTGTAGTCCTGTATAGTTTATCATATGGATTTATAAAATTACTTTGATATATGAATTTATACAAATATGATGTTTCAGCGACCATGTGCAACTCCGCATCGCAGCTAGGACCCGATGGGACGCTACAAAGATCCTTCAGTAATGCCTACAGTGCACCGTCTGAGAATATATTGCTTGGAAAACCAATAATATACAGTATGAAATTCATCCATTAAATATTTAAGAATAGGCAGATAGTTAACCGTCAGGTCTTGGCAGGTCTTTATGAATATCAATTGATAATAATGACAAGTTAATGTCCAGTTGACAAAGAAACAAACTAAGGCCATTTGAGGAATCAATATACGTAATTTCTTAAGTCTAACTTAACCAACAAAATTTCCATGAAAAGTATTTCTCCTTTAATGAATCAGAATATTGCAAGAAAAGTGGTATGATAGAATGACGCAAAAAATGTCACGTAATTCCCAAGTGATAGCAGAGCTCACGGGCATGTATATCGATGAAGCCATTATGTCTATGATTAACTGAGGTTTTATGATCACTCTCCATGAATTATATAAATTTCACGGCATCAAATAAAATCAACGTGTTTACGAAAAAAAAAAAAAAAAAAAGAAATGGCGCAAAACTTCAAGTAGAGATTACAGTGAAAGACATCTGTAAATATATAACCTCATAAGAGGTTATATGTTTACATTAATTAAGAGGACAACGAGATTTGTCATTTCCAATGCTGGAGAACATGTACCAATAACTTTCGTGGGTGAAATCAATACAGAAAAAGAAGACAGTAAAAGACAGACGAGGAGAGAAACCTAACATATTTGACATTTATACGGGGAACGTGGCAGTTCACAAATCCTTGAAATTTGCAAAGAAAGGACTCCACACACACACACACAAACAAACTCACCTTCTTTCTCTAAAAGCTTGTCCCTATTTGGGGTCGCTGTAATGATCCTTCAACACATTTCTCCATTTCCTTCGGTCCAGTGCATTTTCCTCACTCAATCCCAATTCCCTTATATCTCTTTTCACAGTCAGAATTCAAATAAACTTAAAATTTGAAGTGCAAATTTTGAAAACCTAGGGGACACGAAAATCTCAACGACAAACTTGAAACGAGAGGCACTATAGCAATAATTGTTACTTAATCATAGTACCATTGAAATACTCAACAGAATGGATATTCTGTATGCCTAAACAATACAAGATTAGAGAGTGAAGTACCTTCCCAAGATAGTTGGAAAGTTATTAAATTAAAGAACAGCAATCAACCATTAAAGAATAAAGTGGGCCTTCCTAGCTGTTTCCGAAGGTGAAGCTGATTTATTTTTCTTGCTAGTAGTTCTAAATACCATAGCCAATTAAAGCATTTTTGGAACAATTATTTGAAAGGCCGTGACGAAGAGCAATATAAATTCTATGTAACCCATGTGGTTATGCGGTTGAAGTAATTACAGATATCTCGGCTATCTTGGGGGCTGTTATTCAAGTAATGTGAGTTAGATGGTTAATTTTCCACTAATAGGGAGGACCAATATTAAATCCTAATACCAAGTGACAGAAAGCACCGGGATATACAGTACAACAAACCTGTAAATTAAAATTATTGGAATCCAAATCTCGAAATCAAAATAAGTTAAACTGACAACGGCAGGAAGCGGACACAATAAAATCACGTACTTAGTGTAAAAAATATGCTCATTGGGTAGTTTGATATAGAACATTGAACTTCTACAAAAGTACTTTACCTGTGGTAGAATGAATGAAAGAAATGCACAAAGAAGGACAAAAGAAAAACAATTATATGAGAAAATATGATTTTTTCCGTATGACCATTCAGTTCAAAGAAGCAAGAAAGACGTAGAGAACTATCACGGAATTATTACCTTAAAACTCTCAGGATATTAAAAATGAAATAAATATGCATCTTTTCTTTAAGGCTGGACCTAAAAGTAATAAGGAATAAACAATTCCATTTACAAATACATTGATATCTTAAGTTTTTTCTTACTTATTGTTGAAGAAATTAATTTCCTGAGAAAAGAAAAAACTAGTGCATGTACTACATGGTACATATACAAATACGTGAAGTACTCTAACATATGTATGAATGTGCCTCTTGGAAATTACTTTTAACATTAGAATCCTAAAATCAAAGTATAACTGAATTTTCCAATATTAGCGAAGGGTTTCACCCCGTATTTGAGAAATTCGGTTTACGAATTAGATTAGCTTGCGTTCAAAGAATATCATATGCTATAGAATTTCGGTGAAATTATGACAAACTGGCAGTGGTAATAAACAATGATAACGAATTTAAGAAGTAAAGACTTGGATGACGAGATAACAGGTAAGTTTTGCGAACCTAAAATCTAAAAATCAAGATTGTGTAAGTGATGAAATGTAAAAGGAAAACAAACAGGATGGCAAAAAAATTATTGTATACTCAGATAGAGTACACTTCTTTGAAGTGATTTAGTAAAGGCATAAAACCATATAATAACATTTAACCTTCATTTCGAGTTATAAATTTCGATATATCTGGGAACACCCACCATAAAGGTTGATTCCATACACTATTATGCATTTCATTTGCATGCAGCTTATCAACGATATAAGAACACGTTATCCTTCACTTCATTATAGATTGTTATCATTTATTCCTCAAACCCCTCAGCGATTATTCCCAAACGGCAATTAGGGTGGATCTTCTACCATCAGTATTCAAATCAGGTACCATAAGCACAGAGAGAGAGAGAGAGAGAGAGAGAGAGAGAGAGAGAGAGAGAGAGAGAGAGAGAGAGAGAGAGAGAGAGAGGGGCGCAATTAAGATGGGTTCTGGGGTTGAAGCAGTAGAAGGGATAAAGGAGTGTAATCCACCCCATCCCCTATTAGCAGAGAAACTGTCACGTTGAATTTCTTCCTCATTATTGTCTTACCAAAGACAGTTAACGGTTGGGAGGGACAACAGAGTCATGAAAGACTTCTTTGATGGCGTCATCTAGTGAGGCTGCAAGGGTGCCAACATGCAGATTCATCTAAAACAGTATCGAATTGACGAAAATAAGCCACTGCCTTAATATTTTAGGTACTAACAGAGCTCGAACTTTTATAATTAGAACAATAACGAAAAAAAAAAAACATTCTCTTTATTCATTACTCATCACATTACACGTTTATGCAGTGTATTTCCATATTGTAGAGGAAGAGGGTTACTTGACTACCAGGCTTAATTACGATGATGAGACAAGATCATTATGGACATATCAGCGCACGTTCGACAATTCCTTCCCTACTCAAGACCCCGACATTCGATACACACACTGAACAGATTTATAATCTATGCACAACATAGCAGGAGATATATCAGTATAAACAGAAAAGTGATATATAATACGATATCACTGATACTCCGATATATATCAAGGTTCAACGGAAAGTAATTTGAGAAAATTCAGAAGCTTTGAAGAATAACAATTTCAGTTATACAACCTTTTTTTAATTACGGCTTCGATTGCAATGCATCTCACGGACTGGGAATGATGATAAAAGGGAAATGACGATCATCCTTCAGAGTGTTAAGCAGAAAATAGCACGATTAGTTTGCAGGAGTCAAAGGTTTTGGAGAAAATTTTCAATTGTGGAAAATTGTACTACCTGGGTATTCTAGTTTTATCATAAACGGTTGTTATATATAAACATTAATGTTTATCTATACAGATAGATAGATAGATAGATAGATAAATGGTTATTATATTCTAAACAATCATTGCTGCTAAGTGGATTAGATAGAAAAAATAGATTAATGAAAAAAGAGATAAATAGATAGATATAATCTTCCAAGAAGTCACTGCCGTGAAGAGGAAGGGCAAGTTTCATTGCTTATGTACGCTTTTGATTAAGAAAAAAAAAATGGCTCTCTATAAACTTGAGCTAGTATGAAATAAATATGTACCTCTAATTTGGTAGTTCCGTCAGATTTAAAACTCTTAAGATTTTTATTTTACGTTCACTTTGTTCATAATACAACGACAAAATGTTCATAATTCTTATCGATTTTCATTTTTAACAAATGTGTTACCTTATTTCCTGTTGCTCGTGTCAATTTTAGGGATATGACATCAAGTACCAGCACTCCCAGTTTGACTACTTTATGTATTGAACTTAATATTTTTATACTGATTTGTATACTATGCAATCTTTTAAAGTTAGTGTCTTTGTTCATTACAAGACAGAACTTAGAAATAAAAAATATGAGTATTTCGTCTCTTATTCATATTTCCGCTCTTCAAGGATACTTTTCAAGTTTTTCTTCCTTAATAAATGGACAAAAGTTTAGCTTGAACTTTAAAAAATATGTTTGGATATCAATTAATATGATACTGATAATGCTGCAGATCAGCTATATAATCATTATAATAATCCTGTCTTCGACTCAGAAAATATGCCTAATTAATATCAAGAAAAAGTTTTTTGAAGTTTAGCAGACTGTACCTCCATATTAAAATCTTTACAATATTCTATCGGCAGATCTTTGGACCTTAGATATTGTTCATTATCAGCATCAAAATCTGTTTACCAATGTATAGTCCCTTCATAATTCTCAATGTTGTGTTACACTCTATTTCATAATAATCCTATGATAATAATTTCTGAAGAGAGGATATATTATTAGAGTAGATGTATATGTCATTGCGAGGCAGTACTCTCCCATTTTTCATTGATATTTTCAGGTAATTTTCATCTCCAATAAATTACACAATAACGAAATTGAACTTTACAAAATAATTTTTCCTTTCAAATCATGTTTAATGGAACGTATACTTCAAGCTACTGTTTAGTGATTCTAGAGAGTATCTTATACAACCCAGTTTGTAAGGATAATTCCTATACCACTTTCAGGGCCTAAACGCTATAGTTTTTATGATTCTTTCCGATTATAAGACCTGTGTACCGTGGAAACTCCTGAATAAACAATTTGGAGTAAGATTTTTTTTTTTTTTTTTTTTTGCATAATTATTAGATTTTCAAGTAATAGATTGCAAAATAGAAATTGAAGGGCACCATAGTAAGTATAGGAATTTAATGTCTTGTGTTCCTCAGGAAGTGTTTTCTGTCCATTACTTTTCACACTGTATACATTGGACTAGAAAGCAAGCTCGTTGCATGTAGAAATGATACTACTCTCTCTGCATCAATTCCATCTTCTTAACGTAGACATATTGTTGATGAAGGCCTTAATAGAGATCTAGATACAATTTGTACATAGTGCATATCATGGCGTATGAAGTTAAACCTTAACAAAACTCCAAGTACGACTGTAAGTAATCGATGACAGTGGCTACTCAATATCTAGACTTTTGCATCAATGATGGTTCTATAACTATATGTGAGTCTTAAAATTGTAGGTATGGTTCTTGGTTAAAAATAACTTTTGAAAAACACATATAGAGTCTTAAAATTTTAGGTAGGGTTCTTGGTTATACATAACTTTTGAAAAACACATATAGAGTCTTAAAATTTTAGGTAGGGTTCTTGGTTATAAATAACTTTTCAAAGGCGCATTTTGTCTGTTTCTTCTTCAACTGAAAAAAAAAAAAAAAGAATATTGAGAGTATTTTAAGATTTTCGGTGATCAAGCTATCCTGATTTTTTTTTCTATTCTTTCATTCTACCTTGTTTCGAGTAAAGTTCTGTCTGGTCTTAAGCTGCTGACTTTCATCTCAATTTGTTGGACAAAACCTTGCAGTCTATTAAATTTCTAATTCCTGATCTGAATATTAAACTGGCACTGCAGTTCAGTTAGCTCTTTTTGCATAATTCTGACCATCCTTTGTAATCAGATCTTCCCAGACTATACCATCATGCATGTTATACTAGGTACGTTATTAATTCTAACGGTCTTGCCTTCTCCACCATAAGGCTCAACACTACATAGTATTATAGATGTTTATTTCAGCCGTAACCAGATTGTGGAATGACCTGCCTAATCTGGTGATTGAATCGGTTGAATTGCAAATGCAGCAAATGTTTTTATATGGAACAGGTTGGCATAATTCTCTCTTCATAGTTCTTATATGACAGATCTATTTTTAACGTTGTTAGAGATCTTAAAATATTCTATATCCTTTATTCATTATTTCTCATATTTTTTATTTACTTTCCTCACTGGGCTATTTTCCTTTTTGGACCCATAGCTAATGTTGTTGTTTTACAGTAATAGAAATAATAATAATAATAATAATAATAAGAAGAAGAAGAAGAAGAAGAAGAAGAAGAAGAAGAAGAAGAAGAAGAAGAAGAAGAAGAAGAAGAAGAAGAAGAAGAAGAAGAAGAAGAAGGAAATTAATAATAATAATAATAATAATAATAATAATAATAATAATAATAATAATAATAATAATAATAATAATAATAATGGAAACTCAGACTTGGTATTACATTAATAAAATTAATACCAAGAAAGTGAGAGTTCTTTGTACCATTGCATAATATGAGTAAATATGTGGTGCTTATGTGAAATAACGCATGAATTCCTCGTTTTTATGTGTGTATTTAGTTGAAAAAAAATGGAGATAGTCCATAAAATATCTTAGCAATGCCATCTGTATGTGTATGTTTAAGGAAATGGGTCATACAGGTACTCGAGTTTACATCTACGCGTCCTCATTAAGTAACGTTATCAAAGGCCCTTCCAAACCACTTTAGATTCCTTCAGTGACATGATAATGAGAAACAAAATTGATGTGGAGGTGTCGCTGCTAATGGCAGATGGAAGGGATTAATACTTCTCCCTCATCCTTATCCTTTCCAACACCTTTACCCACACCCCCATAACCTCCTAAAATCTAATGACAGAGTATCTTCAAATGACATGTACCTATAACGATTAACAAAACTCTTCTCTTTCTTTATATGCCTATCTGTTATTCTTCTGGCACCAGATTACAATGTTAGGCCAGCATCTAGCCTTGTACTATAAATATCCCTTAATTATAATCAGGTTCATCAAATCACCGCTTTTCATGGAATGTATCGTTCTTTAAATAGATATAAGTTTTTTACCTTAAAAATATTCGTGATTGTGTATGTTTATGTGTGTGTTTATGCGGTACAAGCCAGATAGGTTTAGAACATACAAAGGATGCTTCACATAATAAAAAGACCTTACGTAAAAAAGTGAAAATCATGGCTAACACAATGAAAAATTAATAACTTAATTGAAGATAAATCAAAACAAAGGTAAATATAACCATAAATATTAGTCATACAAGACACGGACACTAAAGTAAAGTTACATAGTATTTTCAAACAGTTTCACAGCCTGTCATAAACACCCAGGTCTAATACAATTTGTATAGCAACGTTTTACTAAGAAGGAAGAAAGTATAATTTTAAATGCATAGCCACTGAAGGCCATGACCGAAGGTCCTGTTGTCACGAAAGGCATTTTCTTTAGTCTAAAATTTAGACTAAAGAAAATGATGATCTAGAGTCTAAATTATCATTACCTTAGAAAGAGGCCCTCATTTTGAAAACTTTAGTAAAAAAAAAATAATAATAATCCTTCAACAGCATAATATAAAGGTGATTTCATCTGTAGATATATATATATAACCTTATTAACCTAAAATTATGTAACTTAAAAAAAAAAAAAAAAAAAAAAAAAAAAAACAATAGTTAACAGTGAAATTGCAGATAACTACTTCCTCTTAAAAATTCAGTTCAATTAAGGTTATAGTGAACCAAATACTGAGAGCAAGATCATCGCATAATTAACCGTTTTTATTCTGTAGTTACTGGATCGTCCCAGACCTCTGTTAAACTTGCACATCCTCCACAGCGCAAATAACTGCATTAATTTCTGTACTCTGAAACAAAGATGTCTAGCAAAACTGCACCGTGGAACAATATATATGTCTAGTATTAATGAAAATCCTGTCGCTTGCCATTGGATTTAGTGAATAAGATGAAATCACTGCTTCCGAAAAAATCAAATCCCACGTGTATTAAGTATTGTGGCGACGCAAAGACTATAAAAAAAACCAGCAACTTTATATCATATTGAGCAAATTAAAACTATATTTAGTTTGAGGCTCCCCAGGTTGAAAGCGATTCTCTGGACATACTACAAAAACATGGAAGTCAATAGACTTGAGTTGCATATAAATATTCTCTCTCTCTCTCTCTCTCTCTCTCTCTCTCTCTCTCTCTCTCTCTCTCTCTCTCTCTCTCTACTGCCAATAGTTAAGAGAAAAAACTATTTAGGTTTACTTCCGAGGCCATATGCCTATCACATTAAAATTCACAGGTAACACCTTTATACAGAGGGGACATTAAAAAAAAAAGACCGGTCAATAGAAACTCACCAACAGGCATATCAAAATACAGAAGATTTGTGTACCTGAAAGTGTAAAGAGAGTTAATTCCCATTCAGAGAATGGTGTGGTGGGGGAGACTTTGGAAAAAATATCCCGAAACACCAACCATACAAATATGCTGAGAGGCCATGCAAAGTGTCTTTTAAGAATAGGTTTGAGAAGTATATTTTCAAAATAGAGGGGATGAATCTTCCCAACGGACATAAGACTAAAAAGGCTTCGGAACATGAATGGAAGTGTTTCCTGATAACGAGACAAAACGGAAGAGACTTTTGTAACTTTTAAAAGAAAGAGTGAGGAGAACAAAGTTCTTTTATGCAATTGCCGAGAAAGGCGTTAAACAGCAAGGAATAGTGTTAGTGATAAAAGACCGAAATAGGACCCCAATGAGGATTAAAGTGAGGGGGAGGGGAGAGTCTGCAAACAACCCTACACTGACTAACACTCTTCACAAAATCCTTTAATATGATGGCAAGAAAGTGTTATCTTCGAACAAGTAAAAATCTGATGATAAATATGACAAATTTTCCCGCTGCAAATCGTTGAATTTCCGTATTTACGTTACGGACACAATTACAGCAATGTAAAAAGATGGATAAGATTGGAAAAAATATGCTATAAACTATAATTTTTAACGAAAACTGTCCAAAAACAATAATTCTTGGACTCCAATAAGTAAAAGAAAAACCTAGTAACAGCACTAATTAGAAATAATTCCGATTTTTATTATTATTAGCATACTACCTCGTTACCTACGGTAAGTCTACAAAAGTTCCGAGAAGCTATTGCATATAAATGATACAAGAATTAAAAGCTCCGTCAAGCTATTTCACGATTATATTAGAAAATCCTTAAAACTGTCTTATCATAATTATGTCCTGAGTAGAGAGAGAGAGAGAGAGAGAGAGAGAGAGAGAGAGAGAGAGAGAGAGAGAGAGAGAGAGAGAGAGAGAGAGAGAGATCGGTCATTAGAAATGGACATGATTTTGGGTATAGGTGGGAGAGGGGGGAATTGTAAAGAACGGATAGACAAGAGGTATGAACTATGAATCTGTTTCATCAATTACTTACGACAGAAACCGTACATCAGTTCTGTTCATCGTTAATATCTAGACGAAGGCAATTTAAAACTAGATGAAGATCTCTGTCATCTAATGATACCGCAAGTATACAAAAATACAGGTACATGAATAACCAAGTTTATTGATACAAAGTCATAACAAGTATTGACTGAATATTTCGGGTGATTTCACCACGCAGGTCTTCTGCCCTCACCACTTCACGCTATAAAATTCTATCAACGAATCCACTCATTGTGTCACATAAACGAAATGTATGTTACCCTTATAAGGGAGTGGAAGGATCCCTTTAGTGCCATTCATTTCAGTAATGATAAAACCAAATCACTGTGAATGATTTTGTTAATTTCCTGAGTTCCCACACCATACAAATATTGTAATTCAGAAAGACATTGAATGAGAAAGGGGTGATGTGTGAAAATTGTTCATATGCAATCCCTTCAAGACTATAATGATGGAATGAATGGACGCCATTGCTCCTCCCCGACATTATATGAGAGTACTTGTGACCCGCTTGGAAGTAATGAGATTGTTCCAATTGAAAACAGAAATAAATGATAGGCAGATGTGCATAATATTATGGCCCCCCATATATTTCTACATTATGTGAAATAGATTCAATGGAACAGCAATGGAGATTGAAGACTCTATGCTGTTGGGCCGTTAGGTTATAAATAAGAGACAAGGTGAATGCAACTGAGTATATTTCAATAGATAACAAATTCACGAGTTTATATATAAATAAGAGATTCTGAGCAAGAATGTAAACTGAAATTCAAACACTCTTATGCATGTAAAGGCAGATTAAACAGGTTCTGTTATCAGTGAAGGTACAGAGCGAGATATACAAAATAAAAGAAAATACCGTTATAGTGTACTATCATGTGTGAGAACACATGCAGTACATGGCTACCCCTTAAAAAAAGACATACATGTGAAATATGGCACCCAGCTCTTGAGAGGTGTATCTTGCAGCAGATATGCAGGCTTTATGCGATCAATGGAGATCCAGTCTTCTTTGCCAAGAAGGATCATAAGGAATGGGCCCATAAAAGGGGTGGTAGCGGTGGCTTGCTAATGATGCTGCGTAGCAAAACCTGCATTGCAGAGTGCAAATCTGTTGGTATGCGTTGCTTAGCTCTGAGCTTGTAAAATCTGGCGACATGATGTAAATTTTCGCACAACGTGACGTAGGCACTGCAGATTGCCGGAGAAGGTTACAGACAGAAAAAATTCGGCAAGGAGGACCAACAGGTTGCCATACAATATTTCAGATGCCGAGACATCCAGGGCATCTTTAGGAGTGGCACTTAGTCCCAGGAGGAACCAGGAAAGCTGAGTAAATCAGTTGGAGTCATTGAGGCGGGACATCAAATCTACTTTGAGGGTGCAATGAAAACATTCAACCATTCTGTTAGCTGGAGGGTTGTAGGTAGTTGTCTGATGTAAGGTGATACCCAGAACATTTGCTAATGTTGTTCACAATAGAGAGATGAAAGTTGTACCCATGTACGAAGTAATATGCTCAAGGTGCCTATCACCCTGAGAGAAAGGCAGATGTACACGAAGCACACGTTGCAGTTTCTATGGGAATGGCTTCAGGCCAACGAATGGAACAGTCATTGTCGGTAAACAGATAATGTTGTCCTTATGAGGTGGGTAGGGACCTACTACGTCTACGTGAATGTGGGCAAAAGGTCAATGAGGTTGAGGAAAGATTCCCACTCTTGAATCCATGTCTATGTACTTTTAAAGTCTGGCATGAAGTACAGGTGTGTACCCAATCCTCAGCATCCTTAGTAATGCTGAGCCAAATTAACTTCGTCTTCAATAACTGTGCACTAGATCGGCACGAGGGATGTGAAAGGCCATGAACGAAATCAAACACCTGTTGGCGCATGGGAGCAGGTATCCATGATCGTAGTCTACCAGTACTGACATCATAGAGGAGGATGGCATTGGAGTCATCGAGGGTGATATCTTCCCAACAGACGGATTTGCACGATGTCCTACATGTTTGATACTCTAGACCATTTTGCTGGAAGGAGGCTAATGTGTTTCTTGACAAGGCATCAACAACAGGATTCATTTACCCAGGGACGTGTTGAAGGGTGCAATTGTATTCAGCCACAGAGGAGAGATGTTGGCATTGACAGGCAGACCAGGCGTGGGACTGTCGAGTGAAGGCATGCACCAGAAGCATGTGGTCCGTTCAAATTACAAAGGACATACCTTCTAAGAAATGGTGAAAGTAACTGGATTCCACTTTGGATGGTTTTCTACTGAAGGCCAATCGGGGGGGGGGGGAGCCGTTTACTACCTAGAGTGCCGTTGCTGTCATTGGTGGAAAGGAGAGGGTCTTGTGGCACGGGAAAAGTGAGAACAACAGCAGTTGATAGGGCTTTCTTTGTATTGCAGAAGGCCGCTTCTTGAAGGGGATCTACTTCCCGTCTCTTGGGTTGCCCTTAGAAGGGGGCAAGAGTGGCGGCAATGACTGACAAGAAACTGTGATACATTCTCAGGAAGGGGAAGGATCCCTTCAGGAGTAATACAGTGCCCTAAGAACAATACTTCGTTGGCGCCAAAGGTTCACTTGTCGTATCAGAGTACAAAGCCGTTCTGTTGTAGGCAGTCGAGCACAATGCGTAAGTGGCGGAGGTTTTCCTCTTTGGAGGAAGAGAACACAAGTATGTCGTCCAAGTTGAAAAGTGGCAATAGCATTACAAAGGCTAAAAAACGAGTAATTGAAGGTGTATGTACCGATGGCAGTCTTAGAGATGTCTTCTGGGTTCATGGGCACCTAATGATATCTTTGAAGGAGGTTGAGCGAGGAGTAAACCTTTGCTTTGTGCAAGTTACGGAGGGGGTAGTGATCCGGTTATGTGTACATGTTCAGATGCCTGCTATCCCCACATGGAGGCAGGGAGCCATCTTTTTTCAGGACGATGTGTAAGGGTGACGTCCATGGGCTTGAGGCCTTTTGGCAAAGGCCCATTTCCTCCATTTCGCTGAGTGTTTGTTTACTGGCTGAATAATGATTTGGTGCCACACACCTGAATCTGATGAACACTGGGGACCCAGTTGTCTTGATATGGTGATAAATACTGTGTTTAGTGGGAATCGTGGGTGTTTGACAAAGTTCTGGATGGAAAACTTCTGCGTGCAACATGAGGCGGTGGGCGTAAGCATCTGTGGGTGCACTTATGTGGAGAGTGGGGTCGGAGGGGTTGGGTGGAAGAGGTGTCGATGAGTAAGAGTGTGTGTTGACTAGCCATAGGTGAGCAACATCAACCAGGAAGTAGAAATGAGAGAGGAAATCTGCATGAGGATTGGCAATGTGACGTCAGCAACGAAAAATTACCAATGATATTTGGCACTTCCAAGCAATAATGTGAGGGTCTTGTACCCATGGGTGGGCATCACAGATCCGTTGGTAGCTACCAGGTGGAAGTCGGCAGGCTTAGACGGACTACGTTGTGCTCTGGCCTTGGTAGAAAAGAATGGCAAGCACCTGGGTCTACCAAAATCACAAGCCTGTACCTGCATCATGTAAAAAGAAAATATTAGGGACAGGGAAGGCCAACTCTACAAGCTATGGCCTACTTACACATTTTCTATCCACTAACAGCCATTCACACATTTCTTTACAGCAACCCCTAATCTGGAGTGGTAGTAGCATAACAGAGGCTAACGGGCGTCAAAAAGTGCCTGTAGAGGTCGTTGATTGAGCCTTGAGCGAGTAGCGGCATACATGGGTGGTGGGTGGATTCGTCGCTACTCCTGCATGTCACGGGATGGACGTCTGTGTCCAACCGCATTCAAGTCAGCTTCAGTCAATGTTGAATAGTTGTGTTCTTCGTCAGGAGTAGATGTGTTGATGGAGGTCTTGAAGGTGGTGAAGTGGCTGTCCATAAGGGTGTCGACTTTGGTCATCACATCCTTCATATGCAAAATAACAAGATAGGGTATGGCACTGCCTACATGTTCAGGTAGGAGTCATACCCAAACAGCCCGAAGTAGGTTCACCTCCTGAGGAAAGCCATCTGTGGCAGGATGTAGACAAGCAATACTGGTAATTTCCCTTAGAGCGAGCAAAGCCTTTTGGTCCCAAAATGATTGTTGTTGAGAGCTGTAAAAACTTGGCTATATGGGTTGCTGGTGATGGTGAGTACTGCTGCACGAGGTAAGTTTTGAGGGCATCGTATGCTATTGGAGTGTCCCCTTGAACGCAAAGCCAATCTGAGGTTTCCGGGAAAATGTCCTCGGGGGATCGTCGCAAGAACGTAATTTGCTTTAGTGCTTGAGCAAGTCCCGCCCTTAATGCAAAACTGGACCTCAGTGCACTGAATCCAAGAATGTCACAAAAATTCAAACAGGCTTATACATGTAAAGGCATGCTTAAACAGGTTCTGTTATCAGTGAGGGGTAGAGCGAGATATACAAAAATAAAAGAAGAAAATGCCATTACAGTGTATGAGTTTGTGTGAAACACATGCGGTACAAGTCTTAAACCAGTGCATAAATCCGCATCGATAAACAGATTCTTCCCTAATTCATGAGAGATACCAATCAGTGTATGATGAGACTGAGCACTGTTCGATGCTCAGATACATTATGTGGTAAACAGATTCTAATTGTTATGAAAAAAAAGTTGATGAAGGGCCAGTAATTATGCGATAATTGACTTTTAATTAATACTAGTCTACCGATCATTCTATTGAAAGTTCCATTATGGTTTTCATATTGACTGATAATGTTCATGGACCTGAAAATTCATGAACTTTACTTAGGGGGAACAGAATTTATGATTGCCATCAAAATCAAAATCAATAATCAATAACGAACTGTCAACCTTTCTGAAACATTTCATCATGCAAACAATCATATATATGTTAAGAAAAGCAATTAAACTAAAGCAAAATCAAACAGCATGGAGAATTGATAAATGGTTCAATACTCCTAACACAGATTGATTTTAACTGCAAAAGAAGTCAAAACGTCGTAATTTTCTCGAGTACAAACACTCTACCCAAGAGATCATGATAGTAAAATAGATTATTACAATTTATATAAAATTCAAATTTCTGAAGCAAACAAATGGGATACTGGCCAAAAAAAAAGAGGAAAAAAAAAAAATTCTGGAATAAACTTTGCCAGACATTTACCGTTTTAAAAACGGGTATATTGCCCTTAAAGAGTGGTATTATGGTCACTGACGCATCAAAGATAATTAAGTAGGGTAAAAATTATGGTAGCCTGTATTACTGAAAGACGGCTGAAAACCCTATATTTTTACGGAGAACTTCCGATTAAAATTACGAAGTTTTAACAGTGGTGACGAGGAAAACAAGGAAATAAATAAACTACAAGAGAGGAATTGTATAACGAAATTAAAATATCTTAAGAACAGCAAGATAATTAAATTGGAACTATCATATGTAAGATAGAAAAGCAGGGAAGAAGACAGAATTGGTGGAACGGCAAGTGAGTATTCTACATTGCAACATGAAACAAATCATTATTTTACCATCTGTTTACATGTGTTTACATATCTTACACGCGTGGCATAGGGTTAGATGCACTGTACACTTGAAAATTTGTCGTTAAAAATGGTAAAAATCCTAAATTAAATGTTGCCAGGCATTTAACGTTTTAAAAACGGATATATAGACATTAAGGAGAGATATTACGGTCACCAACCCGTAAAAGATAATAAAAAAAAGTAAGGCAAAAATGATGGTCGCCTGTATTTCTGATAATGCGGCTGAGAACCTTATATTTTTACGTAGAATTTCTGATTAAAATTATATTATCTTTTTTAACAGTGTAGCCTAGATGTAGTCTGGTTGGTTGACTAGAAGTTTATAATTATACAACTCATCATCATCATCATCTCCTCCTACGCCTATTGACACAAAGGGCTTCGGCGGTCGTCACTATCTTGACCTTTTAATTCAATACTTCTCCATTCATCATCTCCTACTTCGCGCCTCATAGTCCTCAGCCATGTAGGCCTGGATGTTCCAACTCTTCTAGTGCCCTGTGGAGCCCAGCTGAACGTTTGGTGAACTAATCTCTATCGGGGAGTGCGAAGAGCATGCCCAAACCATCTCCATCTACCCCTCATCATGACCTCATCAACATAGGGCACTCGAGTAATCTCTCTTATAGTTTAATTTCTAATCCTGCCCTGAAATTTTACCCCCATATCCCTCAAAGGCTTTGTTCTCAAATCTACAAAATCTGTTGGATATTGTTTCATTGTCATACCACGACTCCTGTCCATAGAGTAACACCGGTCTCACTAAACTGATATATAGTCTGATTTTTGTATGTAATTTCAGACTGTTTGATTTCCAAATTTTACTTGTCTGATTTACTTTTTTCAATCTTTCACTAAACTCTAATTCTAAAGACCCTGTATTAGAGATCATCGTTCCTAAATACTTGAATGATTCTACCTCATTAATCCTTTCTCCTTCCAATGATATTTCATCTTCCATTGCATACTCCGTTCTCATCATCTCTGTCTTATGAAACTACACACCATAATTATTTGTAACATCGTCACTATCAAATATATCCGTCCTTTCGGGTTTTCCACATAATTTACCATATTTTGACCGATGAATGCTTTCAAAATTACACGTTTTATACATCAGCCGCCAAAACGTTGTTGTAATTTAGTGAAGTGAGAGATCAACATATCAATATTGTTTTCTTCTTTGTCGTTTCAGTCTCCAATTTGACGACATTAATTCTACCAAGCAGGAGCCGGTACCAGAGATTCACACGGCATTACCTTGTACTACAACTTATATGGACCTTCATGGGGATCACCTCCAAACCTTCCCAATTGTAACTAAACGCCGCATGCTGGAATTCTTTTCGCCTTGTAGGAAATGTTATGGCGATAAGATAGAGATGTTATATGATCAGAGTTAAGTCAAATGTTCAATCAGTTTGTATATTGCTTCAATCACGTGAGTACTTATGCATTTCTATACCAATGTCAATTATTTCTAAAATCTTATTTATGTATCTATTGTTAGCATTTGTTTTTTCTCTTGAGAAAAATTTTGATGTATGGTTGTATTGTTCGCTTCTCCAAGGATCAGGAAGATAGAACATTCGTGACAGCTGTAATATGGCCTAAAATGAAGAAAGTGACCTGTTACAAATTAGATATGAGCCGCCCCCTGTCTCCATTTACACGCACACCATCTAGTGGGAACTCAAATATGCCGGTACCTCATTATAAATCAAATGTGGAGGAAATTTCCAAGAATAATATACAGGAGTACGTGGCACCAAACCTCAATTTTCAGCACAAGCTAAAATAGCTATCTTTCACAACATGGAATATCGGTAAAGATGTAGATTTTCAACACTGACACCAACATTCGACTTCATTTTATTGGACAAGGCGCAGTGCCCAAAATATATAAGTCGCTTAATCAAGATCTGAAAACCAGTCAGTTAAGAAATCAAACACCTTTGCTTGTTCTTCCAGCATATATCCTAAAATTTTGTGTCAAGATAAACTCAGAACATTAGTCGGCAGGAAATATTTGGTTTGTTCGCGTAGTTCAGATTAAATAATACAAACATCAACCATATTCTCCAACTTTGTTAACTATTTTTTTTTTTTTTTTTTTTTTAGTAAAAAAGACAACAAATGCAACATACCGTTAAGCTTGATGAAAATATGAATTACGACAAGGAAAATGGTCTCAATCCTATATGATAAATAGCACAATAAAAAGGGGCATTTATATAATAATAATTTTCAGGTAGAAAATAATGCATTCAGTGAAATAAATATTATGAAAAAACACATGCATGAGAAAATTCTTAAATAATTCTGAATATCTTATGTAAAAATATTTTGAAAGACAGACACTGATATCGTCAGGGTATCTTCTTGCTTTACTTGTAAAAAAAAGAAATCTTGTTTCCTGTCTTAGACATGTAAAAACATCAAAACATTTTCATCACCCCTCAAAATTCTGTCTGCTTCTACGTTCTTCTGTCATTATGATATATATATATATATATATATATATATATATATATATATATATATATATATATATATATATATATATATATATATATATATATATATACACATATATATATATATGTATATATATATATATATATATATATATATATATATATATATATATATATATATATATATATATATATGTGTGTGTGTGTGTGTGTGTGTGTGTGTGTGAATTGTGTGGAGGGGGTGCTTACAAATGTGACGAACTGATTTGTTTATGTATCTACTAGAAGATTTTTCTCAAAACTCTTATCAATTCACTATGATATTTAAACGTCCAATCAGGCTAATTCATCAGTGGTAAAACTACCCACAACTCAGTATTTTCCCCACTACCTATTTCCTTTTCATAGCGCTAAAACATCCTTTAAAGTTCCATTTACTTTTCACCCATGAAAAACAAAACTTAAATATGCTTCAATCACCAAAGTATTCCGAACATGATTTAAAATCTTTACTCTAAAAGTTTACTTACTTCGTCTTATAAATTGGCTTTGTATACTTTTGTGTAGATAAGTAGACGTCGTATCATAATGCAATGCTACTCAATCCCTTCCGCAATGATACATTGCAGCCGTTTATGTCCTGCTGTGATTCTGCTCTTGTGTTTATTAAACTAACAGGACTTTGGGTATGCAGGCATTCCCAAACTAAGGAGTCACTCGGTAATGATTTAGTCTCACCGTTATCATCATGCTTGTCAATCATGACCCCTCCTCCTCTTCATTAATGGAAATACCTGTTCAGGTTTGTGCTCGAGCGTGCGTGCGTGTGTACTGTATGTATTCATCCATGTGTGTTACAGCACAATGCCATAATGTATTATGTTTCTACACTTTTCGTGGTAATGATGAAGAAATCCAATATAAAATAATGTTGACTAAGAAGTCACATAAAATATTGCTGCCATTTCTTTTGTATGTCAGATAATGAACCCGCTGACACTTGTGCGTACCTATATGTGTGAATCTTTGTGGTCTTATTAGATGACATCATCAAAGGGACCAGGAGGGACCAGGACGTTGGTCTCTTGCCTAACCGTAAACTTCCTTCAGACAATGAGAAACAGAATTGACGTGACGGACCCTCTGCTAATGAGGGATAGCAGGCATTCCTGCCTCTCCTCTTATCCCTTCCAACCCTTCCCCTCCAACCAACCCTAAAAGACTATCCGCGTGTGATGATTGAGGTATTCTTCATGACTTTGTCATGTACAGTACATTTTCTCTCTAACCAATGACCTGATAATAATATGATGTGAGAAAAAAAAAAGTACGGTTTATTCAGACAGGGGGCTAAAGTGTTCCAATTCAATTTAAGAGTAAATTTGGAGATAACCTGAGTAAGTTTAACCTTCAATACAGTCACAAATACACGAGAGAGAGAGAGAGAGAGAGAGAGAGAGAGAGAGAGAGAGAGAGAGAGAGAGAGAGAGAGAGAGAGATTTGTTTACTGTTATGTATGGTTAGAATTACTTTTAGGCAAAAGAGGATTTCATTTCAACCTCTATATGTGGATGCAAACCATGTTAAGCTTCGTGCCGTGGAATACACCCTGGCCTTTGAAAATTCTAACTGTTCAGTCTCCGCATCTCGGGGGAGAGGAGCTAAACTAATATTTCTACAGGGTCCTACATTGCATAGAAAAAAAGGAAGACTTATCTTTTCAATCGAGCCATCCCCTCTCGCTTACTGAAAAATGATAGAGTAAACTAAAGGTAGCTTCTGTTGAGATAAAAAAAAAAACATTCAATAACTTCTGTTACTGGTGAGTGAGTGAATGCATGTTTGTATATTACATTTCCTGAAATATAAATTCAAACACGTGTTCACTAAGAACTCTTTTTTTTTTTTTCCAAGCATTTTAAAATGCACCTAAACATTTTATTATTCTCGAGTTAACATCGTGTAGAAAAATAACATAATCCTGGTATTTTTACTTATTTAAAAAGTCCCACATGAGCTGCTATGCTGAAAACTATAACAGTTATTTCCTAAAGGATAAGAAATGTTTATTTTCTATTTTTTTCAAAATCCTGCTGTTACTCAAGACAAGGAAACACATTTCAGACAAGTATAAAAGCACATGGGTATCCAGATCCTAAATTATATTTTATTTTTGATACGATTTAAAATCATTCCCTTTTTTTACCATATGTTGTTATCAAGCGATTGGAAGTCCCATCTTTCCCATTAATAATTCTTCATGCGGACATAAATGTCTTCATGAGTAGTCTTTCCTCTCTATCGAACAAAGGCCTCATCTTCTGCGTCTAATTCCATATTTCTTGTTTTTTTTTTCTTTTTTAGGTTACACATAAATTAAGATTATAAAGTTTTAAGGTCAGATTTGGATTTTGAACTGCCTTTCCTTGCGTTATAAAACTAATGCAAAACGTAATGCAATTCAAAAGAAATTAAAGAACTTGATAAATCGATTAAGGTATAAAATCTATTCAGTCTAGCACCTGCAAAGAGAAAGTATTCGCCCAGTTGTAAGCATCAACGAACAAAAGGACAATTCTAACGGGTAATATTCGTGGAGACTAATCCATAAACCATCCCACTCAACGACCAGATTCACCGAAAATCAACCAGCAAAGCTCTAATTGGATTACAACCCTCGAATGACATGGAAACCCCGGAAAGGCAAGCGATTGGAAAAAGGTCTCATTTACGAAGATGAAGGGAAAGGATTAGTTTAGCTTTCAATCAAACCACCTGAATTGGGCATAAATGCGTGGGACTCTGTGCACAACAGAACAAGAGATCATTGTGTTTCTGACGTGGGTGTGCGTGAACGATGACTCAAAAGCTTCAATAAACAACTATATTTAGTTTTAAGAGAGAGAGAGAGAGAGAGAGAGAGAGAGAGAGAGAGAGAGAGAGAGAGAGAGAGAGAGAGGGGGGGGGGGTGGGTGGGTGGGTGTTAGTATATGGCTCGTCCGAGATTCTGTTGGTTTCACCAGAAAATTATTTCTAGTAATAACAAAAACTATAACAAGATTTACTTTCATGCACTGATTGTTTTGAAAGAGGTATATGATACATACGTCAAAAAGGACCTTGTCAAGCTCCCTCTTTCCACAAAACTATTAGTTAAAGGGAGGAGATCGAAGTGGATTCACGATATTAGTATAGAAGGCGTTTCAATGGACTTAATCATAAATGAGATGAACATAATCACCAAATGCTTTAAAGCGGGGTGGAATTTCAAAAATTTCATTTACCATTGCTTTCGGTAATAAATTTCAATATCAAGGCTAAACAATGCTATCTAGAAACAATTACGAACCGGTAGTAAAAGTTGAGAAGTAATGGGAATCAAATTCTTGGCGAAGGTTATTATTATTATTATTATTATTATTATTATTATTATTATTATTATTATTATTATTATTATTATTCCTCCTCCTTTGGATTTATGCCTGGAAGAGGGACTCTAGATGCTATATTTGCTTTGAGGCAAATGATAGAAAAACATCGGGAGAAACAGACAGGATTACATATGGTCTTCATTGACCTGGAAAAGGCATACGATCGAGTACCACGTCAGGAGCTGTGGAGATGTATGAGAGAAAAGGGAGTCCCTGAGAAATACGTAAGAATCACCCAAGATATGTATAAGAGGGCAGAAGCAAATGTTAAGAGCAGTATAGGCCTAACAGAAAGTTTCCCAGTAAATGTGGTACTACATCAGGGGTCTGCATTAAGCCCTTACCTATTTGATTTGGTCATGGATGTAGTAACAAGGTATTAGAGATCAGACTCCTTGGTGTATGCTTTTTGCTGCTGATGTTATACTGTGTAGCACTAGGCGAGAGGTAGTAGAAGAGAAACTGGAGGAGTGGAGAAGAGAAATGGAAAATAGAGGATTGAAGATCAGCAGGAAAAAGACAGAGTATTTGAGATTGAAAAATGGATAGAATGGAGAAGTTAGTTTACAAGGAGAGAGATTGAAAAAGAGTTGAAAATTTCAAGTATTTAGGATCAACAGTTGCAGAGGATGGTGACCTGGGGGCAGAAATAAACCACAGAATACAAGCGGGATGGAAGAATTGGAAAAAAGTGTGTGGAGTACTATGCGACAGGAAAATAGGGGTTAAGTTGAAAGGTAAAGTGCACAGGACAGTTGTGCGACCGGCAATGATGTATGGAGTGGGTACGTGGGCAATAAAGAAGACAGAAGAGAAGAAGCTGGATGTGGCAGATATGAGAATGTTGATATGGATGTGCGGGGTGATATGAAGAGATAAGATACGGAATGAGGTAATTAGGGGTACCACAGGAGTTAGAGAACGATCAGATAAGATCCATGAAAGTAGACTGAAGTGGTATGGTTATGTCATGAGAAGAGATGAACAGTATATTGGGAGGAGTGTGATGGCAATGGAGGTACAGGGAAGGAGAAGGAGAGGGAGACCAATGGACTGTATCAAGGATGACCTTCGACCAAAGGGATTAACCGGTGATGAAGTGGGGGACAGAGGTAGATGGAGAATGCTGGCCAGAAACTTCGACCCCACATAAAAGTGGAAAAAGATGTAGACAAAGAAGAAGAAGATTATTATCATTATTATTAGCTAGGCTACAGCCATGGTGGGAAAAGCAGGGTGCTGTAGGGCCAAGGGCACCAACAAGGAAAATAGCCCAGTGAGGAAATGAAATAAGATAACAGGTAGAATAGTACGCCTGAGTGTACCCTCAAGCAAAAGAGCTCTAACTCAAGAGAGTGGAAGACCATTCGTTCGCTGATGATTGTCCAGAGCTTTTCTCTAGACAGGGGCTTTTACACTATAAGTCATAGGCCCCTGTGGAAGACCATGCTACATAGGTTATGGCAATACTCAAGACTAGAGAACAAGGTTTGATTTTAGAGTGTCCTTCTCCTAGAAGAGTTGTTTACCATAGCTAACGAGTCTTTTCTACTTCTACCAAGAGGAAAGTAGCCACTGAATAATTGCAGTGCAGCAGTTAACCCCTTGGATTGGAGAAGAATTTTCTGGTTATTTTAGTGTTGTCAAATGTGTGAAAAAAGAGGAGAATGTATAAAAAAAATATGCAAGACTAATCAGTGTATGTATAAGCAAAGGAACCATGAGCTGTAACCAGTGACGGATCCAATGTAGTACAATCTGGCCAGTCATAGAACCCCATAAATCTCTAGCGAATAATTCAACCGATGGCTAATGTCTTACCTAACGGGATATTTAAAGCAGTCAGGGTTTAATGTAATGAGATGGTAATTAATTTGCTAAATAAAAGTGGACAAGCGGTGTCCATTTGAAAAAATAATCATCTATGAAAAAGTTTTATTTTTAAGGTTTAAAGGCTGCTCATGAATGGCAGAGTCTAAGTACATCTATTCTCTCTACTTTAAAACGTGGCCTTATATTCTGTCAAAATGAAGGTACAGTCAGCCCTCCTTGTTGGTGGAGGTTAGGTAACAGAGCCAGGCACAAAAAGCAAGAATCCACAAACACTTGCTGCCCTAGCGTGGGTTAGCTCGTAAACTATCAACTCGCTGCCCATTGCTTATGCATGGTCAACTTAAACACTAAGTGCTTCATAATATTGCAATTACTTGGTTTCTATCACAGTATAAGTATTGTGTTAATGAAAGAACACATTCTAGTAAGTGTACTATACCTGTACAAACATGTACTACAGAAGCGGTAAGACTACGGTACACATAACACAAGTCATCGCCATGCTTATGTGTGGCCTACATGTAATATGCACAGAAACAACAAAACACTGATGTTCCTATTTAACAACAGTCACTGATACTGTAGTGTATATTACTATAATATATGTACAGTACTATCACTAAAGTACAGCTTGATTAGCTAAGGTAACACTTGTAAGTGATTTGTTTTCGGCAGGTCCACTCTCTCCGTTGAAACTCACTGTACACGTAGCCTATATCTACATTACTACTGTAATGTATAGTGTTTCATACACAGTACTGTAAAGTAGTTAATGTATTAACATCTCTAATACATAATGAATACGCTAACACAATAAAAATTAAAAGAAAAAGTATCAGTACAATACCACTAACCATTTATGTACGAAGTTCTACTCAGTAAGTTTGAAACACATGCAACTCTTGACCCATCGAGTGTTTGCTGCGTGAGGTAGCGTAATGTATCTAATTTAATTAAAAAATAACTATGAACAGACTGGATATGTACATGTTTTTAACATGACTTTTTTTTTTTACATCACAATGTGATTTTGCAAAAAAAGGATTGAAGCAGGAGATGCACATGCTAGGAGAGATGATGCGAGTTCAAGTCAGTGAGAGATGGGGTGTTATACTTCATGACGAGGGTAACTGCATGCAGCACGCCAGGTGTAAAGGAGCACGGTCAGTTTGAAATCGTCGGGCCGCAAGAGTACTTATTGTGAAACCGCAAATTCGTAATTTTTTATTTAATAGGTTATACGTTTTCTGTGAATGATCAAATCAGTGAAGATAGAACCTGTGAATATCGAGGGCTTACTGCTTCTTAGTTCGATATTTTAAACAACACGTGATGTCCCTAACATCGTCTATTACTATTATTTTGATGTAATGGGTACATTAATTTTTCTGCATAAATCATGTGTGTACCAACATATTTGAAATAAAGACAACAAATGAAATTGGTAGATACATCACTTTCCTCACTACAAGTGAAAGTAAGCACAACAGTATTTGACGATTAACATGATTATTATCATCATCATCATTACTGGCCAAACTATAATCATAGCTGTAATAGTAGGGCTACAAGCTAAAGGGTTCCGACAGGAAAAGCAAATAGATAAATAAATATTAAACTTTATATGAGAAACAATAGCAAAATTAAGAAAAAAAAAATAAATTAAAATCAGAGACAATGTTAAAATAGATCATTTGCAACAAATCTGAACTTCTGAAATTCCACCTGATTCAAAGGCCACATTAAGAAGATCATTCCACAATCTGGTCTAAGCTTGAATGAAACTTCTTAAATAATGTGTAGTATTTGGCCGGATGAATTAATTAAACACATGGCACTGTGTACATGGTTATACATCCTGGGAAGATCTGAATGCAAAGAATCGTTAGAATTATGAAAAATCTAATGCAACACAGACAGCTAACTAACTGGACGACGGTGATATAGACTAATACCCTAGGACAAGTTTATATAAGTACTAAGAGAAAGAGAACAATGAATTAAATAATTATAGGAAGGGCATTATTCGCCAATACAGATATTTATTATTTGATTGATAACTAAATTTTTGCAAGACAACAACAACGTAATGAATGACAAAACCGATCTTTTCAGGTAATGAATTCACCCAGTTCCCTTCAAGGACTGGGATACAAGTAAAACACAAACTCACACATATACACCCAAACAGAGAGAGAGAGAGAGAGAGAGAGAGAGAGAGAGAGAGAGAGAGAGAGAGAGAGAGAGAGAGAGAGAGAGAGATAGAGAGAGAGAGAGAAATTTCATGAAAGGTACAGTGGTTTAACATATTCAACAAACAATTAGCATGCTATAAAATGTATGTCTCTTATAAACAAGTAAAAGTCCATAACAATAAGAAGGAATGCGGTATTCATACCAGAATTCAAATATAAATATCAGAAGAGAGGATAAACTGATGTTTAAGGAACATTTGACGGGGAGTTATCATGGGTATATACAATACTTTTAAAAGGATGCTATAAAAGAGAAAAATATCTTTCCCCAAAGTGTGAGCAGCGAGACGAGATTCGACTACCGTATTGTTTGGTCAAACTTGTCATCACTTAACTATCATCAGCATTTTGAAAGTAAACCGAGCTTCGACAAGAGTGCCTGCCGCGATAAGGCGACTGTCCTGTTTTGACCAAGATGTCATCGTCTTAATTAGTGGAGTCAGCATATTTTGAGAAACCGAGCCTGAGGGAAATCCTTGCTTATGAAATATGTCATCATGGAAGGACACGTGCTGCCCTTTTGTTACGACTTCACACGTGGTCAAGATTGCATCAGAAATTTCTTCTAAAAGATTCCATGGCGTGATCGAAGTGGGCGTTTTTGAGGAAGCCAATAGACACACAGAATTGTTAAAAAAAAACGCCTTCTATGGAAATGACCACTGCCCACTGTAATTAACTCTGCCCATACATGGGTATATAAACCTTAAGAAGAGATTGTCCAAGAGAGATAGAACAGGACATAAGGCAAGAGAGGAACTATGTCCGAAGCAAATGAGATTCAAGTCCTAACGAGATAAGAAACAGAGGAGACCAGAAGTTTGATAGCGTCAGATTCTAACCTTCCCTTCAGACAAGCTTATCTCCAAAATCCTGTTATGGCCGAGAAGCAGAGACAAATTGAAGCGGCCAGCCCTCCCTGCTTGTGACATAAAGTAGCCAACACTGCCTGCAGCCTGTCTTACTTCAACAGTATCATTGACTTCTTGGAAGAAGACCTCTGATGTCCCTTCTTGATGCCACCCTTTTTGTGACGTCTTCGAATCCGGTCATCTTGCCAGTTTCATCTGAACTTCAGCCGCCCTTCTGCAACGTTCTCAAGCCTGAAGTCTCCGTATCAGTATCGTTTCAGCAGCTGCAGAAAACTATTCCTTAAGTATTTGTACCTGACTGACTGTTCCCCTTTTCTGTTGGTGTTTGATTGATTTTATATGTCAGTTAAAGAAAACGAATTAGTAACGTAGGTTTTCTTTACATGAGTTTGTGAACAAACGTGTTGTGTTTTTTTTTTTTTTCGTGTTTCTTTTTATATCTATTTCCCATATTTCATTGGTGGTTGTTGAAAGCATTTATTTTAGTTTTTAAAAAAGAACCTGTGACGATTTTAAGATCGTAACAGGAGTCGAAAAAGCCTGTTTGAAGAGACAGATAAACTTGAGATCCAGGAATTATCAAAACAAACAAAAGAAGGGAAATCAAGACTGGAATCAGTATCAATGATAACCGAAGACCGTTAAGTACAAATTTTGAATCAGTCTGGTAATTACACATAAAAGGCGACAAATAAGGGTCACACACACCAATGCAGGCGCACACACGTACTAAAGTAGACGTGTACACAAAAGGAAGCAGCTTGCTGATTGCAGTCTCGTTCTAACATTATAAAATCTTCAGAGCGTCTTTGTAAATAGAAAGTTTTTTTTATTCCTTTCCTCCTGGAATGCGGGTGGTGTGCAATATCTTAATGAAAGGGATTAACGATCAAATATTTCAAAATACTACTATATCATTTTACTGTCATTAGTATTTTAAGCATTTTCATAACAAGTTATTTTTCTATGCCGATTGCCATTAGTTCAGAAAAACAGATGTTTAAAATATTTCTTTCAAAAAAATAAAAATAAAAAAAAAGAATGTTATTCTCAACTACAATCAGCAACTTTGTTGGTAAACATTACATACACTGTTGTTAAAGTCAACAGAACATAGAATATAAGTAGGAATTGATAGTCTTAATAACAAAAGTATAAAAGCACTGCTTGCGCTAATTTTAATTTAAACAGGCATATATATATATATATATATATATATATATATATATATATATATATATATATATATATATATATATATATATATATATATATATATACACACATACACATATATAAGGGACGGATAAAGATATGCATATTAATTTTGAATTCGCTGTCACAAGATTCCAGACCCATTGGGGAATTTCTTTAATCCTAAACCTTTTTATCCCGGCCATGGATTCGAACCCCACCGCCCATATAAATATGTGTAAACAGTAAGGCAAAGCAGCAGGAGAAGATTGCCTAACAATGATTTAATAATTAGATGGAGGATATTTAATAATAGATTAAACAGGGTGTATGCAAGAATTCTTTATACCTACAGCTTGGAAAAACTTTATTATTATACTAATTCACAAAAAGGGAGACACAAAAGACCAGAAAAATTACCTCCCAATAAGTTTACTCTCCGTAATATATAAAATATATGAAAACATCATATCAAGCCAAATAGAAAGTCGACTAGACTATAATGAACCACGAGAACATGCAGGCTTTAGAAGTGGGTATTCAACAAAAGACCATATGTAATTAACCAGTTAATGGAAAAATTAACACAGTATAACAAACCTTTATGTATGGCATTTATAAACTATGAGAAAGTTTTCCTTCAGCAGTAATGAAAGCAATTCAAAGACAAGAAATAGACGAATCTCATGTTAGAAGACTTATTATTATTATTATTATTATTATTATTATTATTATTATTATTATTATTATTATTATTATTATTATTATTATTATTACTTGCTAAGCTACAACCCTAGTTGGAAATACAGGATGCTATAAGGCCAGAGGCTACAACAGGGAAAATAGCCCAATGAGGAAAGGAAACAAGGGAAAAAATATTTAAGAACAGTAACGACATTAGAATAAATATTTCCTAAATAAACTATAAAAACTTTAACAAAACAAGAGGAAGAGAAATTAGATAGAATAGTGTGCTCGAGTGTAAACTCAACTAAGAGAACTCTACCCCAAGAGATTGGAAGACCATGTTACAGAGGTTATTGCACTACCCAAGATTAGAGAACAATGGTTTGATTTTGGAGTGTCCTTTTCCTAGAAGAGTTGCTTACCATAGCTAAAGAGTCTCTTTTACCCTTGCCACGAGGAAAGTGGCAGCTGAACAATTACAGTGCAGTAGTTAACCCCTTGGGTGAAGAAGAATTGTTTGATAATCACAGTGTTACCAGTTGTATGAGGACAGAGGAGAAGCTGTAAAGAACAGACCACACTATTCGGTGTATGTGTAGGCAAAGGGAAAATGAACCATAACCAGAAAGAAGAATCAAATGTACTGTGATACTATCTGGCCAGTCAAAGGCCACCATAACTCTCTAGCGGTAGTATTTCAACGGGTAACTGGTGCCATGGCCAACCTACTACCTCCAAAGATATCTATACAGTTAGTACAGCAATCCTAATACTATTAAAAAATAATGAGAAAATTCCGATTGAGAAAGGAGTTAGACAGGGAAACCCCACCTCTCCTAAATTATTCTCAGCATTCCTAGATGAAATTTCTTAAAAATTTAGATTGGCAAAATGGAGGAATCAATATAACTGGGGAATCATCATCATCATCTCCTCTTACGCCCATTGACGCAAAGGGCTTCTGTTAGATTTCGCCAGTCGTCTGTATCTTGACCTTTTAATTCAATACTTCTCCATTCATCATCTTCTACTTCGCACTTCATAGTCCTCAGCCATGTAGGACTAGGTCTTCCAACTCTTCTAGTGCCTTGTGAAGCCCAACTAAACGTTTGGTGAACTAATCTCTCTTGGGGAGTGAGAAGAGCATGCCCAATCCATCTCTATCTACCCCACATCATGATCTCATCCACATATGGCGTTCGAGTAATCTCTTTTATAGATTAATTTCTAATCCTGTTTTGCCATTCAACTCCCAATATCCTTCTGAGGGCTTTGTTCTCAAATCTACTAAATATGTTGGAGATTGTTTGATTGTCATGCCATGACTTACGTCCACAGAGTAACACTGATCTCACTAAACTGATATATAGTCTGATTTTTACATGTAATTTTAGGCGATTTGATTTCCAAATTTTACTTAACCTAGCCATTGTCTGATTTGCTTTTTTCAACCTTTCACTAGACTGATTCTAAAGACCCTGTATTGGAGGCCATAGTTCCTAACTACTTAAATGATTCTACCTCATTAATTCTTTCTCCTTCCAATGATATTTCATCTTCCACTGCATACTCCGTTCTCATTATATCTGTCTTTCTTCTATTAATCTTCAGCCCAACCTCGTGTGATATTTCAAGGATTCTGGTAAGCAAGCATTGCAAATCCAGTTCTTGTTCTAGAACTGGGAATGATTTAACAAATTAAGATTTGCAAATGAAATAGTTGTGTTTAGTGAATCATGGAAGGAAATACAAAAGATGATAGAAGATTTAAATAGAGAAAGCAGAACTATAGGACTGAAAATGAATATAAGTAAAACTAAGATAGTATTAAATAAAAATGCCGAGATAAAAAATACGAGTGATGGACGAAACTAGAATTGTTAAGGAATATACATACTTGGGACAGACAGTAAGTGTTTCCTCTAACACGAGACCGAAATCATAAGAAGGATAAGCAGGGGATGGATAGCTTTTGGTAAACAAAATAATATTCTGAAAAGTAAAATGCCACTTTCTCTAAAAAGAAAATTATTCAATGAGATGGTCCCACCAGTTACGAGAGGAATGCAAGAAAAAGAAATGGACATGGAAAGGACGTATACTGAGAATGGCAGATAATAGATGGGTATTAAGAATAGCAGAATGAGTCTCTAGAGATTGCAAAAGAAGCAGGGAAAGGAAGAGAAGACAATGGATTGACGAACTAAGAAAGTTTGCAGGTGTGGACTAGCATAGAGGCCAAAAAGAGACGCAAGTGTAAGGACAAGTCTGAGGCCTTTGTTCTGCAGTGGACTAGTAACGCTGATGATATGTATGTATGTATGTATGTATGTATGTATGTTTATATATATACACATACACACACACACACACACACACACACACACATATATATATATATATATATATATATATATATATATATATATATATAATCTCGTTTTAGTGAAATATTTAATTTACAAAGGGAAATTATTGATGTGAAATGTATACCACTACATACAGGAAATGGAAAGGTTATTGTAACGATGGGCAATTTAAATGATTATCAATTTCAAAACACCACTTAAAACACAAAATATTCAAAATATAAACACAAGAGCAAGTAATCAGTAATTTCTGTAGAGAGAGAGAGAGAGAGAGAGAGAGAGAGAGAGAGAGAGAGAGAGAGAGAGAGAGAGAGAGAGATTGTTGAAAACCTAAGAAGTTACGGGGTTATTAACTGTGATATCATCAAAGACCTTAATTACCTAAGGGTCTTTGTTTGGAAATTATACGTGCAGGGTACTCCCGTTTCCGTAGTTACAGGATAGTAATTGGAGAGAGTTGGGTTTTTAAAATAGATAAATCTCCAACATTATTACAAAGAACGGTATTGTTTGTAGGGCTCCCCAATATAGAACACTAAACTGGATAAATTTTTTGGAATATAAAGTGTAACCTAAAAAGTCAATATTACGTCTGTTTCATAAGATTTATCCAAATTCTATTAATGGTTTAAGTAAATTTTAGACGAATCACTAATTTACAATCTTGCTTTTTTACGATTTGTTGAGCGACTGATTTGGAGTTTCCTTGGAGTTTCCTGACATCCTGACATCTAAGGTAACATCTTACGAAAATCATCAACGATTTTCTTAATGAATTCTAGATAGTATATATACCAGATGGTACTTGACCAATTCACATTTTTAGAAAGGTTGATTATAAATTAAAAATTAAGAATAAAAAAAAAAACGACGGAAATAAAGAACAATTTATTGTTATCATCCTTTAAGACTCCTTTTAATCATCATACTTTGCAACAAGAAATATCAGTTTTACCTTGTAATCACCAGAACAGTGTATTCACGTTATCATAGCAAGGCAATGACCTAAGAGATAGGAGACCTGGATTTGCTTATCCCATGATATCATATCATATGCAGTGGTTCCTGAGGCCACTAACCATCTTCTAAATGTTAGTTCTCGTCACTTCTTGATATAAAAGACACAAGATCACTTTGTCCTCCACGTGTTTATCATGGAACAGAAAATGACCCGCATTCCTGTTTTAACTTTGATTACTTTCATTACTCAGCTGTTTGACTTGGCTTCCTGAGCCCTTCCCGAGAAAGACGACGTCAGGAACGGTAACTTTGACTATTCAATGGGGGCAAAGTAATATCACACACGCAAGCTCACATGTAATGGCCAACGGCATGTCATAGCCCTATGAAACGGAAGCCATGCCTAAAACCAGCCAATTAATTCAATCCATACTATAGGATATAAAGCCACTGGGCGCGCCTCGCGTGACTCCCACTGTATATTCGGCCGACGGGAGCTATAACGAAAGGATTGAAATGACTTATAGATCTATTTGGGTTTTGTGATGATTCAGACAGAAAAGAGTTACCTGCGTTTCGTTTTCCCAGAGACCATATAACTTCCAATCATCGCCAAAGACCGATTGGGAGGATGGTGTCCCCTGCGGAGATCTGACAGCAATTCCTACCGGAGAATTATTACTATTGCAGATAATACGAGTTTAGATGACAGGCTCGGTACACATTTGGTTCTTTATTACCCATGATAACCAAATATAGCTCATATTTAATTGTGTGTTTTGGCTATTTTGTTTCATATAATGACAGGTGTAGTAAAAGACCAAAAAGGAATAAAAAATAAAAGTTGTGAAATAAGAATAAAAATATTTACGAGACGTTACAAAAATGCCAGTTCTTTCACCTTTTCCCCTTATTCTTTTCCCTTATAAGTAAAAATTGAAAGACTGCCCATGATGAACAAATTTTACAACAAAAATAATTTAAAATTTTCATGAAAAACTTAAATCTTAAATAAATCACGATATATCTATGACTTACCTCTTTATTGAGTTATTCAAAAAATACCCAAATGGTGTGGGCAAAAATTTAAGCTAGTGTAAACAAATTAAGTAGCTGAATTATTTTGTACCATTTATTGACAAATAATGAAACTTACAGAAGTGGCATTCAAGAAAGAGGGTGGTGTCATAGATTTTATCAAATCATCATTACTTCATTAATATACTGCATTATTTCAACCTGCATATCAGTACAACATTTAATTCATAAAACCGTGACAGAAGACAGTGCCATCTCCACATACTTCCTTTTTCTTAAGTCTCGAAACTACTTATTTGACACCTCTTACTGAGTGATTGACAGATTTGTGGCATATAGGCTAGTTATGGGGCCATTAAAAATCATTCAGAGCCGAGGTAGGTACCAAAGAGGTTATGTCTAATGCAGAGGTAACAGCATTTTATATCGCAATCATACCCTATAGCAGAAAGTGTAAACAAAATGTATAAAACTTAGAAAAAATAATAAAATCAAAAGCACTAACATCAAAGCCCATAACCCTTAAGCTTCAGGAGTCCAACCCTAAGCAACATCCTCATTATAGAAGATGGCTTGTGCTCTGATACCGCTCCTTTACTTTTACCTTAAAGGTAGTTATCAATATGCGGCAAACATATCAAAAGGTAAACCCTATCTGCTACGTTGCATTAAATGACATTCTAAAGCATTATTCATCTATGTCAGATTATATTCAATTTAGGAGGCTTCTAT
>NC_090751.1:61536212-61538712 GCF_036898095.1 Palaemon carinicauda
TCTTTACTTCCTTAAAAAAATAGCTCATGCAAATGGAGAATTGCTGGATTAAAACTAAATGAAGTAAACGTTAAAAGAGGGTGGACAACAAAATGGAAGGAAGTAAAGAAGAACGTTAAAAAGTGGACGTAGTAAGCGGCCAAAGGGACGCTCTGAGTAGTACCTACAGTACACTGAGAGAGGTGCACTGACAGAACTACCCTCTTAAGGGTAATGGTAGAACTTCATTCCAAAACAAAGCAGAAATAACGAAAAAAGTATTAAATGTTCAAAAATAAGGAAAAAACAAATAACAACTGTAATGAAATTCTTCTTTTGTCGTTTCTCAAAAACAATTTCTCGATGAAAGAGAGAGAGAGAGAGAGAGAGAGAGAGAGAGAGAGAGAGAGAGAGATTAGTTACTTCATAAGAGGCAGGACAGAATGTACTGGTAAAACAGTGGAGTTAATGAAGACTAATGGATTCCTCCATGATTTGGCTGCTTGAAAATATGAGGCTGTCATTAACAACTGAAGGATGCAAAGCCAACAAAAAAGTACAAAATAATCAGCCGCAACATAATTAACGCCGAAAACGCTTAAACTTTTAATAATGGCTGTCTTCGAGAAAAATTACTCTCTCGCATGTGTTCATCCATTTTCATTTTTCTGGGCAATTTTCGTCCAGATAGAAATATTGGGTTTGTGTCTACCTCGAGATGCGGTGACCGGACGGTTAAAATTTCAAAAGTGAATTTTCATTGCAGATTTTAACGAGGTTTACTTCCAAGCATAGATTGTTGCGAAAATATCTTTCCAAACGACGCTATTTTGCTTCTGGACCACATGAAAACAAGAATGTTTCGAAATAAAAAGCTTGCCTTTTAATCTCACACTTTCTCTCGTTGCGGAAAGTGTTAACGAAATTTGTTTTTTGCTACTGTAAAATTTGCTATACTAGACCTATTATTAAAACTATGAAAGGTCAAAAAGAAGAAGAAAAAGAAGAAGGAGAGAGAGAGAGAGAGAGAGAGAGAGAGAGAGAGAGAGAGAGAGAGAGAGAGAGAGAGTGGTGATAGCTTACACTTATCTGAATTTATCTCCCTCTTCAGAGAATTCTGGTAGCATGGAAGGTCATTAGAAAATAAGGTATATCTATAAGAAAATAGATAATTCAAAGAAGTAAAAATGGTAACAATAACCTTGACACGCCAATCTCGTCAGCAAAATTAAAGAAAATCGAGTAACAGCAATTAATAACCGATGGGAGGAGTCAACAAAGAAAGATGATCTATGAGTGAAGATAAAATCGGGAGGAAGAGTTAAGTGCTTTACAAAGTAAGTAATGAGTGGTAAAGTAAAATATGTTTACAGGCATAGGGTTAAGTAAGGTTGAAGAACGAGTTCGGGTACGTAAAAAAGAAAAAAAAATCTCAAAACTAGAAATGGTAAGATACCACAAACATACGCCATTCCGGTTAGTATAGCAACCATAATATTCCGAGTCATTTGCAATTTATTTCTCGAACAGTAAAGTTAAAGGCGCATAGTTATAAGCGCTCTAAGGAGGTAACTTTTTATGGGGATATGCAATTTCTGGATGTACAAACAGACGTCGTTCCCCCAAATCTAGCAAATTCGGAGTGCCTGACTTGCATGTTAAGTTTCTTTAGTTTAGCAGCCAATTATAGCATCAAACTGTCGTGGGAAATCTAATTTTAAAGATAAACACAAGGGTAAACACATTACGTTAAATGAACGCATTTTGTGTCAATTCCCACTGTTACCTAACTCATATAAATTAATTACGTGTAATATGCATTCATTAACTGAATCTCAGATATCCTACGCGAATTTAATGTTCGCTGCCCACTCAATATCTTTCCTTGAGCCGCTGATAAAGCCTGTTTGCCAAGTAAGATTAACTTGCATTTGAAGTATCATTTTACATAAAAATGTTGCTCAATTACGAATGCAATCAGTAACGATAATATTGAAACTGACCTGCCTGAAATGGAAGCCTGTGTAATTAGAACGAAATGCAGTAAATACTAACAAGGACTGTAATTAGATAAACTGTATGTTACTTCGATGTAATGTATTCCGTCAGAGATTTACAAATATCCTAGCAGATCCTTCATCTAAACCATTTTACACACGAATGATAATCAATTCGAATTTGTTTTCATTGCGATTTGTTAACATACGATATATAATATGTGTTTGGCATTGGCATAATTGTTACTTGGAAGGGACATGCGAGCAACAAATAAAGCCAAATAAATGAGAGAGAGAGAGAGAGAGAGAGAGAGAGAGAGAGAGAGAGAGAGAGAGAGAGAGAGAGAGAGAGAGAGAGAGAGAGAGAGAGAGAGAGAGAGAATAACCTACAGATTCCATGCAATCTTAGCTTCCTCTTGCACCTGGAAGATTGATTAATTACATTCGGACTTTTTTTTTTTAATGGAAATGGTTCATATAACGTTTGAAAAACACCTTCAGTCTGTTTCTTCTTGAATTGTACA
>NC_090751.1:61541212-61631212 GCF_036898095.1 Palaemon carinicauda
AACAGCCATGCACATAAATACATATACAAATATACACACACAATGCACTCACCTATCCATATACATAAATATATATGAGTGTATATATATATATATATATATATATATATATATATATATATATATATATATATATACAGTATATATATACATATATATATATATATATATATATATATATATATATATATATAATATATATATATATATATATATATATATGTACACACGGTATATATACTGTATTTGTGCTGGCTAGTTACAACTCAAACAGTTAGGGAAAGAATAATGATGGGATTGACAATTAGAGACAGAAAAAGAGCAACATGGATACGAGAACAAACTGGTAGAGGATATTCTAATAACGTAAGAAAAACAAAAGGACATGGGCAGGACATATAATGAGAATGACAGATAATTGATGGACATCAAAAATAAAAGAATGGGTCCCTAGCGATTGCAGAGGAAGCAAGGGAAAGAAGAAAAGACGATGGATTGACCAACTAAGAAAGTTTGCAGGTATGGACTGATATAAATTATATATGTGTGCGTATGTGTGTGTGCGTGTTCTTTTGCGTTGAGATATCGGTCTGGCATGAAAAGGGGGAATTAACGGTATAATGCTCTCCTATAGTGATTGCAAACTCGTTTCTTGGAATAGGCAAGTAAAATCATTCAAGAAACGCACTAGAGGGTAGAGAACCCCAATACTCCACGTTCTGCAATAAAGGATTGGTAAAACCTGTCAGAACAGTTGTTGGGACTTCGACTGAGAGTGATAGAATTATGCGGAGATTCAGGTCCTTAGTGGCATGATAAAGTTCGAATATGTTAACAATATCAAACATAAGATAACAAAAAACAAATACAATACTTATAAAGTACTAAGTAATTCATAGTATAAATGCGATATATCTAATCGATTTATCACATAAAATCATTGCAGTTTCAAAAGTCATAAAAGGTTTTCATTATCTTGATATAAAATTGATATATTTCTCTTCTTGTATTGAAACCTAAATGTAAAGATATCGATTCTGTCCATAAATCTACAACAAATTTTCTTCATCTAACCTACAAACTGACTTCGAATAGCATACTCATTTGCTACTATACTGGCAATTGTTTGGCTGTAGACAAGAGTTGCTTTTATTATATATAAATCTTGCAACCTTAGTCATAACTTCCAGCCAGCAGGTCTTTCACCCAATGTGACGATCCAAAAATCTCCACACTGGTTGTATAAGGTCATTGTTTTCTCCGTGACATTTGCAACCTGTGTAATTCTGATTTTGGTTAGTTTTCTTTGACTCATATGAACAGATTCGACTCATTTCATTGGCCAGAGCAACCCTCACCCGTTGAGATACCACCGTCAGAGAGTTATGGGGTCCTTTGACTGGCCAGTCAGTACTACATTGGATTCTTCTCTCTGGACACGGCTCATTTCCTCTTTGTCTACACATACACTGAAAAGTCTGGCCTTTTCTTTATAGACTCGCCTCTGTCCTCATACACTTCTGAGATTACCAAACAATTCTTCTTCGCTCAAGGGGTTAACTACCGCAGTTTATTGGTCAGGGGCTACATTCCTATGATAAAGGGGTAGAAGAGGCTCTTCAGCTATGGTAAGAAGCTCTTCTTGGAGAAGGACACTCCAAAATCAAACCAATATTCTTTAATCTTGGGTAGTGCCATAGCCTCTATACCATGGTCTTCCACTGTTTTGGGTTAGAGTTCTCTTGCTTGAGGATACACTCGGGCACACTGTTCTATTTCATTTCTCTTCCTTTTGTCTTTGTAAAGTTTTTATAGTTTATATATGAAATACTTATTGTAATGTTACTATTCTTAAAATATTTCATTTTAATTTTTAATAACTTCTCTTGTACTTTATTTATTTTCTAATTTCCTTTCCCTACTCGGCTATCATCTCTGTTGGAGCCTTTGGGCTTATAGCATCTTGCTTTTCCAACTAGGGTTGTAGCTTAGCATGTAATAATAATAATAATAATAATAATAATAATAATAATAATAATAATAATAATAATAATATACTTTAATTCCTACTAATGTCCTGCGTTTGCTTAAGGCTAAATTTAAAAGTTATCGTTTATCTTCAAAATCGTATATTCCAAAGGTTTTTGTACCTTTTTATCGTTTCAGCAGCGATGAAATTGACCATGAAACAAAGATTTTCATGAATACCTGCAAGATATAACTTTCCTGATAGATGTCCGATCTACGAAACTAAAACCGTTATGCATTAATCGTGCTCAGTCGTGCCATAAATTCTAATACTATTATTTATAAATTTTCAATACGCCAATTTTACTTTCTGTAACAAAGATGAAAGAGAATCTGCTATTAGGCGTAAGTTCTTTTACTTTTGCATGTATGTGTTAAGCTAACTTTGCCTTTGAACTCGGCCATATGCCTCAAAACGTGGCATCTAATAATCACAGAACGAAAAACATCAAAATTCAACCATATGAAGTTATTTTTTAGCTCTTTAATATCGAAACATATTCTGCTTTTCAAAAATTCCCAGTAGTCAATATTCATCAATCTGAAAATTAATCAGTCTGTTTCCTTTGAAAACTTATGAATCTTATATTATCAAACATTGATGATTCTTAATTGAGTTTAAAAGAACATCAAGCTTTTGGATGATATAAAAAAAAAAACTGTAGGCCAGGGGAGCTAATACTCCTATAACGTTATATTGCTTATGATTGGCAAGGAAGGGAGACATCCACTTCAGCGTTGAGAAGAGCACCTGGGTACGAACTTAAATAAGCCAATGTCAGACGTGTCCACCAATCATGGCCATTCCAAGTGGGTCGAATTCATGAGCGCAGTGTAATTAAAGACTTGTCGATAACCGCCCAAATCGACCTGCGACGAATCGAACAATTTAATTAATTCCAAACTTCTACGAAACAAACAAGTTAACGCACCAAATTGATGGGTATCAATTGATTTAAAAGTATAAGACATTCCACTTAAGGAAATGCCCAATTTAGCTAACTGTGTTCGCAAACCCAATTTACGTGTAAGTGCCTGTTTACACTCGCATGATTACATCTGGTATACGCTTGAGAGCAAAAACGCAAGAGGGGGAGAGAGAGAGAATATATGCATACATATGCACATATATATATATATATATATATATATATATATATATATATATATATATATATACATATATACATATATATATATATACATATATATATATATATATATATATATATATATATATATATATATATATATATATATATATATATATATATATACACGCACACACACTCACATATATACACACATACTCACATATACACACATATACACACACACATACATACATACATATATATATATATATATATATATATATATATATATATATATATATATATATATATGTGTGTGTGTGTGTGTGTGTGTGTGTGTGCGTGTGGCTAATGTGCAAGAAAGGGGAAGATGAATTTCAAAGTATATTAAATGGACACTGATCAGAGGTAATACTACAAACACCATCTGCAGTAATGCTCTATGAGGCCTTGAACTCAATAGCAAATAATTAAATTAACAATAGATGAGTCAATAAACAAATTTCTAAAAAGTAGGCACGTTCTTAAAACAAAACTTTCAATATACATCAAAAACAGCTTCACAATACCCAATTTCAGCCGTTTGTTATTGCAAACAGGATTTGATCTTCACTTCTCGAACAGCAAATATAATTTGCAATTCATTACTAAATAAATTAAGAGATATTGCGTGGCTGATGTCACAACTCCTTTGTCCAACCCAAGAGCTGTCTAATCCATTCGGCTGTGAACCTCCATAATTATGCTATCTAATTGATCCAAAATTACCATTTTGAAGGCAGTTTGAATGGGCCAGCAGTGTTTTATTATCAGTGATTTGTTGTTTACTTAACCTACTTAGATTTTTTATCAGAGATTAAAATATGGTTGACTCTAATATTTCACGCGATTGCAAATGCAGTCTAAAAATATGTGTTTCCATTATTTGAATTTCTAGTAAACGAGAGATAATTTGGCTACCATCATTCATTGAAGAATAACTGAAACACGAAAATAGATTTTATTAAAAAAAAAAAAAAATAAAGCATGGGGTGAAAAAAAACAAGGAGCTGTGAGGAACTTAAAAAAATAATGGGAGCATCTTCATTTTTTCTCCTATACAGATAATCAAACTGGGTATAGGTTTCGTTACTGGATGATTGTAAATCATCTACCAAGTTACTGCTGTTGAGACCTTTCGAACGGCTTGCCGCTGACATGCTCAAATCTCCATAACCTCTTTAAAAGTTTAAAAGAAAGTAACGATCTCAACGGTAAACTAATTGTTCTTTCCCAAAGTCAGTAAAATTCTTGGCTTTCTTTCCGTGTAAAAGGCGGTTTTGTGATCACCTCATAAAAGAATTCCAGTAACACTTTTATTGAAGGATCAATCTCGTTTTGGGCTGTCATGACTGAGAGGTCGAAACCATAACTCATGGACAAGTTTATGAAAATGATCTTACTAGTATTTAAAGCGGCTTTTTATAACACAATCCACGAACAACTGGAAGAATAGAAAAGCAGATAGACAAAACGTTACAATTATGGGATCGTCCAGAGAGGAAGTACGGGAAAGCAACTAACAAAAAGGCAGTTGAGGTCAAATAAAACCAAATCATATTTAAAACTAGATTCTAACCTAAAACACACATAATGTAAGTATGCATGTATTATACATATCAATAAAGTCATTTTGCATGACCACAGACAAATTTTTACAGTTACGTCTTTGGTTCGTAAGAGTTGTTCTTGAGTAAAAGTGAAGGCAA
This sequence comes from Palaemon carinicauda, assembly GCF_036898095.1. Classification (NCBI taxonomy): domain Eukaryota; kingdom Metazoa; phylum Arthropoda; class Malacostraca; order Decapoda; family Palaemonidae; genus Palaemon; species Palaemon carinicauda. The sequence continues at coordinate 61,546,083 of NC_090751.1, forward strand.
ATATTTTGATTATGAAATTGGTCGGTTATGCAGGACATGCCAGACATAATAGGAGAAAATAAATCGCACCGAGCAATACTGATAATGAGGAAGAAAGGCTAAAAAGAAACTACAGTGGATTAGAGTTTCAAGAATAGCACATGCAAACAATACAGGGATATACATAGCCCTAGGACTCGGTAAACATTGCATTTATTTTGTTAAATCCTAAGATGAATGGTAGGTAAAAAAAAAAAAAAAAGTATTTATTAAGCAACAAAAAGATTATAAGATATTCAAATCATCCCTTGATAGTCACTGACTCAGCTTTTATTCTAAGGAAAATTTACAACTGCTTAAACTCTGATGCAAGCCCCGAACGACCTAAACCAGTGGTTCCTAAACTGGGGGCCCAAGGTCTATGTATATATATATATATATATATATATATATATATATATATATATATATATATATATATATATATATATATACATATATATATATATATATATATATATATAAATATATATATATATATATATATATATATATATATATATATAAATATATATATATATATATATATATATATATATATATATAAATATATATATATATATATATATATATATATATATATATATATATATATATATATATATATATATATATGACAAATTTAGAAGTCATTTGTATTTTCCCTAGCCATACAAATCTGGAGCTCTTTAAGGTGCATTATTTTCTCAGCGAAGCTGAAAACTAGCCAAAGCTAAAAGTTTAGCAGAGTTTAACTACCCACCGCTAGTTAGTGGGGATAGCGAGGGGTATGTTTACACACCCACTTTCCTCCCACCAGCACTGGTCGCTAACAGTCCCTTTTTAATTGCTCCAGGACTTAAGGGGTTGGTGCTGGCGGGCCAGTATTATGAAAGGGTTCCAGGTTTGTATTGTTAGGGAAAATACAAATTACTTCCAAATTCGTCCTTCGTCTTTGTGCAAAATACAAACCATCCTCTCTTTAAGGTGCAGACTTGCCTTTAGGTGGGTGGAAGTCCCTATCCAACTGGCTGGAAGCTGTCCTGGTACGACCTCTAGTTCGAGTTGACTCTTGAGGGATCCTTGTACCACCTTATCCTCTTAGGAAGGTAAAGAATTCTCATTAGTTTGGAGTTTACCAATTATAACAGATCAAAAATCAAAATCATAAACTAAACTGCCTCCCACCTGATAGGAGGTAGGAAAGATAGACCCCTACCAGCTAGGGAGGCTGCTTACAGAGAGTGAAACTTACCCACAAAAGAATCCAGGTCAGCTGTGCAGAATATCTTGAATGCTGAACCCCAAGAGAGGGGAGGATGATAGAGAGAAGTAGCCAGTCACTCACACATACATGCTAGACTTACCCTGCGGGTAACCTTCGCCCTCGATCTTCTGATAATGTCCCTTAAGGGAGCTGAGGTGCTACATCACGTTGTGAGCGGCCCCCACAGGACCTATTGAGAAGGTGTCAAGGCTACTGTGGGTAGTGTGCAGTGAAAGTCATTTGACGTTTCAATCTGCCTGTGAGAAGTACCTGCTGTAATGAGAAATTCTTTTTGAATGCTAGGGAAGCGCTAAAACGGCTGACATCGTGTGCACGAGGGCGTCTACCTGATGGTAGGATGTCCTGAGCCATGGCTCTTTCTATCACCCGTCTGATCCATGAGGAGATTGAGTTTTTCATGATTCTCCTCTTGATCATTCCCGAAAAGCCTATTGATCTGAGGTCTGTCTCTTATTGTCCTCTTAAGGTACAACCTCAACACTCTTACAGGGCATAGTAACAGTTAATCAGGATCGTCCATTACTGAACAAAGACTATCAATCTGGAAGGGGACGAACTCAGGATCAAGCACTGCCGGATTTTCAGTCTGCAACAAACTCCAAAACGAAACTCAGAGCAACCCGCCCCCATCCCCTTGAAAGGGATATGTCGTAGGAAAGGCCATGAAGCTCGCTGACTCTGCTCGCAGAAGCCAGGGGTAACAAAAAAGCCGTCTTTAAGCTCAAGTCCTTATCTGAGGCTTGTAATGGCTATTTTCAGTAAATGTAAGACCTAAGCAACATTCCACGGAGGTGGACTGACTTCCAACTGAGAACAAGATCGCTCAAAGTTATGAACAAGAAGTGACAATTCCGTCAAGGAGTAAATAATAACTCCGTTCAGCTCAAAGACAAGGCTTAAGGCTGAGCGAAAAGCCTTTCACTGCCAATACTGAATTGAGTTTTTCTTCTCTGAGGCACAGTAAAAACTCCACTATTGTTGGAAATAGGCACTAAGAGGAGAGATACCCCACCCATGACACTCACCACAAAAGACAGACCGCTTCAACTAATACACTGCAGTCAATGAGTCCCGGAGGTATCCTGCCATATGTCTTGCAACTGGCTTCGAAAAGCCTCTCCTTTCAAAGAGTTGTTGGATAATCTCTAGGTGTGAAGACATAGCAATGAAACGCTCGATGGAAAATCTTCACGTGTGGTTCTCTGAGTAGATCGGTGGGAGCGTTGGGTAAACATACCCCTCGCTACCCCACTAACTAGCGGTGGGTAGTTAAACCCTGTTAAACTTTTAGCTTCAACTAGCTTTCAGCTTCACCGAAATAATGATGCACCTTAAAGAGCGGAAGGTTTGTATTTTGCACCGGGAGATATATATATATATATATATATATATATATATATATATATATATATATATATATATATATATATATATATATATATATATATATATATATATCTGTGTGTGTACGTGCGTGCGTGCGTGCGTGCGTGTGTGTGTGTGTGTTAGTATCTTTTCATATCATATACATTTTTCATATCATGGCTTACTTCTCATTTGTCTGTATTTCCACCCAGACATCCCCTATTTCTCAGCATATTGGAAAAGTAGTTGTCCCCAATTTCTCATGCGACGTTAATCCATTTGCTTGGCGCATTTTCAATTCATCATTGCACCTAAAGATTAAATTTCGGTTCTGACTCCCTTTCCTCGATCTCCAATTTCCATCCCACGTTTCTTCGCTTTTCCTGAATTATGGCTTCGGCAATACTCCAATACTCCCCTATCAAACTGTAATCATTAAAGCAATCATATTCCTTGATACCAGAAATGCTGAACACACGGATGCTACTACAATAGCCTTTCCCAAAAGATCTTCACAAGAGGGTGTCAATAAAGCAATGATATTTTGTAATTAAATTCAAAATATACAAATAACTAACACAGGCTTCGGAGAAATTACTCATCGATTGTTGAGTATATACGTATATACTCCACAAGCATGCACACACACGCATATATATATATATATATATATATATATATATATATATATATATATATATATATATATATATATATATATATATATATATATATATATATATACATTCCTAATGATAAAGCAGAACTATATCTTTGAAACGAAAGTAACATTAAATATTGATAAGTGAATAAACCTAAATCTAAGAAAGCATCAGTAAAAAGAAGCATCTATTTAATGTTCTCACCTAAAGGCAGAGAAAATATATCAATGTCAACCAAAACTATATCTAAATTACCAGAATTTACTTCTATTCAGATATCAAAGTATCTTCGAGTTGTTGTTTTGCTGATTTCATCGGTATAAATGTGAATCTCTCCAGAAACCACGCATCTCCCCTTAATGGTAAACTGAATTCTAAAATTAATCGCAAGCACCTTTCAACATTCCTATCCTCAAGCATGGATTCACGAAAGTGTTCGTCGTCTCCTTATCGGTCCTACGCAATGCTTCCCTTCAGCTTTTGCCACTCAACACCTCAAAAGACAACCCCCCCCCCCCGCCCCAGCCCACTCTTTGATTATCTCAGCCCGAAGGTATTGAGGAAGAAAGAAATATACATCTCCCACGAGTCAAAATCGCATAATTTACTTACAACTTGTCGAGCGTCGCCTTGTGTATGAAGAGATGCCATTGAACCAGGGCGATGTAAGGGGAAGAGGGAATGGAAGACTGGGGCAGCCAAAAATCGCCTCTTATGAGATGGTTCTTTAAGGCCACTTTTCCCGGTGACATTTCTCCATTTTCTGAGGATAGGGAATGATAGGGAGGAGGTAACTTTGGTTACCACTCGCATGTCGTTCAAGGATTACATAGAGAGAGAGAGAGAGAGAGAGAGAGAGAGAGAGAGAGAGAGAGATGAAACTGGCCTTATAACTGTTCAGACACCCTTCAACTTTGACACATTCAGATAGGGTGGATCATTTTCTCCGTGCTGAAGAATAATAAATTTCAGGAATTGGCTGTGAATTTATTCATACGCCAGTATTATTAAAATTCCAGTGTCTGGATCCCTCAGTGATATTCGTTGAATTTGAAAAAAAAATATACAAATTGAAGCACAGCCTTTAATGGATATAAGTATACAACTTTTAGTGAAGACTTCATATATTTGAATATTTATGCAGAAACAAGGAAGTGAGACAACATTCGTCCTATAAGTTTCCTGATCTACATTTCCAATCCATATTAACTGTCCTTTTGAAAAAAAAAAAAAAAAAAGATATTACCAACCCTTAATAATTAACAATAAAATTTCTTTTTTTCCATGCATAACCCGGCACAAAGTGATGAACAGTAAGAAGGATTCTTATGCTCCAGATGGACTATCATGAGTGGATTCACTCAACAGAAGCAATGGCTGTTCCATCAACAACTATAAAACATTAGATTTGAAATTTTCTTTACCGTTCATCGCTCAAGGGGTAACTATTGCAGTTTAATTGTTCAGAGGCTACATTCCTCATGATAAAGGGTAGAAGAGACTCTTCAGCTATGGTAAGCAACTCTTCTTGGAGAAGGACACTCCAAAATCAAATCAATATTCTTTAGTCTTGGGTAGTGCCATAGCCTCTGTACCATGGTCTTCCACTGACTTGGGTTAGAGTTCTCTTGCTTGATGGTACACTTGCTCACAATATTTCATCTTTTTTCTCTTCCTCTGGTTTTGTTTAAGTTTTTATTGTTCATCTAGGTGATATTCATTTTAATGTTACTGTTCTTAAAATAATTTATCTTTCCTCGTTCTTTTCTTCACTGGCTATTTTCCCTGTTGGAGCCCTTGGGCTTATAGCATCCTGCTTTTCCAACTAGGGTTGTAGCTTAGCATGTAATAATAATAATAATAATAATAATAATAATAATAATAATAATAATAATAATAATAATAATAATAATAATAATAAATTTCGTTATATACAGATGTAAGTCAAGGAAATGGCCTTATTGAATATTTTCAGTCCAATACAATAATGCAATCTATGAAATTAAAGTCTTTGAACTCAATTGCCTCCACCTGAATAATGAAATCATTTCAATTTTGAGATAATCTACATACGTCAACATACAGCTACTGCAATAGCACCCAATTTAACCTGCTTTCATTCCAAGAAAAAACTTCAATTTACGTAGGGTCAAGAAAGAAGAAATTCCATTTCGACAACGTCTACATCAAAGGTCCTAAACACGTCTGAATACCCTGTATCCAGGAGAAAACTGGTCCTGTGGAAGTGAAATGATTATCACCTTCGATGTCAACGATGAGGGAGGAATATGGTGGGACGCCAAGATGGAAGTAGAGGGCTAGGGGAGGAAGAAGAGGAGTAGGAGAATTGAAGAGAAAAATGCGAATTTGTGAGGTGGCAAGTGCCTGAGGAAACTATCTCGACTAAGCATAAGTCATAATGCAATTATTTCTTTTTGTTTCCCATTAGGATTAAAAAAAATGATTTACCAAACTGGCGTTTTAATACCTAATGTCATCAATGGGAATTGTATAATGATATAGTTTATCTATATTTAGTCGCCCCTTCTACCAACCAAGTCCCGCCAAAAAACAAATGAGCTGTTCAAGAAAACATGGCTACTCATGACACATTTCATACTAATCCCTTCCAGGATATCACTAATGATCCAACAAAGCTGTGATAAATTAAACGAACTGAACTTGACAAATCACGAATAAGGATCGGAAATTCATAATTCACAAAGGATTGGAGTCTCGTCGATAAAACGACCAATATGTAATGACACACTAATTGAAGATAGGAAAAGTGAAGAAAAAAGTTCTCAGTGGATATGGAAACGAGGGGAAAGGCTAAGAACTAATCAATAAAGGCGAGGGGAGAAAGCGGAGAGGAAAGCATATGATAGATTTCACATCCTGATGGGTTTTAAAGTACATGAATTGGCGTTTACTCAGTTTATACAGAGCAGTAAATTTACCTAAAACAGAACCGGACATCTATGCATATTAATGGTTTTATACTAAATAAATGTGCATTGCCCAGAAATTGCGTATAATAATGGAAGATAATAAAAGTACAGTACAATTATTTAGTTCACATGTAAAAAAAAAATCAGGGAATGGAATTCGTTTACAAAATATTCTTATCGCGTTTCCGTTAATAGCGTCCTCCCAGCAACAACCGAAATTACTTCGATTACACTCCCAACTTCAAAGTGTCGACCCGAAAAACGAAAACAATCTTTATGACTTTTGGTCAAAATAATTTCTAAACCTAAGTTTTTGAGTTCCGATAAATGCGAATAGAAAACCCTTTTAAGCCTCCAGAACGCTAAAATGAAATCGATAAAAACTCGAAGCGAGATAAACAGGCAATCTAACCTAATGTCTGCACATCTGAAATGATAATAAAACGTGTTAAGTCTTTTTGAAAATAGATTATTGAAGGACTGTAGGAAAACTAGCAAAATAGCATTATAACCAATGCCATATCATAATGTATATGTGACCATTAAAAAAAAAAAAAAAAAAAAAAAAAAAAAAAAAAAAAAAAAAAAAAAAAAAAAAAGTTGCTTGTTCATGGACGAACTAATTTGAGTCCCAATCCCCATAATTCTTAGTATTTAGAAAAAAACATTAAGATAAACACTGTAACAGCAAGTAAGAAATATCAAAACTATACACAGCTTAGAATAAAATAGACCCGCGAACAAACATTCAAAGGGTATAATATATTCTATGTCACATGCTTGCGATCACACTACTTCGCGCTCAAAAATTATCATAATCCTAACTAAAAGTCAGAGATGAAAAGTTCAAATGGAAGATTGGCACAAGATCTGACAGCTCCTCTATCATCTCCAGAAACTTCGGGGACAAGAATAAGAATTTTAGAATAGAGACCTCAAGATTCTCCATTCTTACTCTCTTACTAATGCCATGATGAACATAATGTAACACAAACCAGCAAGAATTTCAACGATAAAAACTATTGTTGAAAAACTGCATTAATCATCCGTGTACACGAACTCGGTAAACTCTATCAACACTTTGATAAAAAATTTGATCAATTCAACAGTCCTCTTTTCTAATCAGTTGTGCAGACGGGTACAATTTCAAGTTTTCGCAGAATTTGAAAACTATATTTGTTTAATACATGTGAGAGTCTCTGTGATCTAACAATACATTCGAGACATAAGCAACACCCACTTTCTGGAATACCCTTTTGTTAATTGACAATTTGACAGAATTTTCCGATAATTTTGAAAAGAAATCACTGAATAAAGATGGATAACATTAGCGTCACAGAATCAAGCTAACATTATTACTAGAATCTAGCTAATTTTTTGGTAGAATTGTCGACAACGTGCAAAATATTCCGATTTTGAAATATAAATCCTGTACATAATTTCTCCTCTTATCAAAGGTTACATGTCAGCCATCGAACGCTTGTCACTTCTTAGATGCAAAGCTGCATCATGTCATTTTTTTTCTAGTTGTGTCACACCTAAGTACTTACACAGTAATTAGTAATGATCTACGAATTATCTATTATTACGACAGCCAAGTCTGGGTTTTGAAAAAGGCACAATAATCATTAGAGCTTTACTAAAGTTACAACAATACAGCTCTTTCTTATCTAATCTAGAAGTTATTATTCCTCCAAACTCCCAAGCACAGAATATCAATCAGACTTACTCGTGTTATGACGCAAGCATCAGCGTATCTGATGAATTCAACTTTGCAAAGATAAGTCTCTCCAATTGGAAAGCAAGACTCCTAAGAATAATTGCCTCAGGTTCGTCAGGGATTTTATCTTTATTTTTGCAACAGTTTCTATATCTAGAAGGCGCTGCCCTTATTGCTTCATGGTAAAAATGAGACTTTGGCTCCACTTTTATCTATATCACACATACAGTATAATCTTGGTCAAAGCCAATTTCACTATAACTTCTACCGTTAACTTCATCGAAAAACCATGAGCTACAGATTGGTTAGGACCGGCCTCTCTCTCTCTCTCTCTCTCTCTCTCTCTCTCTCTCTCTCTCTCTCTCTCTCTCTCTCTCTCTCTCTCATACTAAACTACCCCCTTAAGGTATTGCAATCGAATCTTTCCTATTAAGTCGTGCGTTCATCGGTTTCGTGTTCCAAGACCTTTAGTATTGATTTTTAGAAATTGAATAGCTGATTGTCTAGAATAATAAAGTCTGGAAGGGACAAGATATCAGTATACAATATACAACAAGTGAGGTATAAATAAGAATTCCAGCGACAAAGACAAGATCTTTTCTGAATCGATGGTTTCTTGCTTTACTCATTGTTCCATGATAAGTTTTACAGAAGTACCAATGAGCACCTCAACCATTCGACGATTCTTGGAGTTACTTTCAACTTAGTTTCCTTTATCGCAGTAATTTGTAATTTACAATTTATTACTGTTATATTATATACCAGCAGGCACGATGGTACTGATATATATATATATATATATATATATATATATATATATATATATATATATATATATATATATATATATATCACAAGCACGCGTGATAGCTCAGTCAGTATGGTCCCTGCAGGCATGGTTTCCAGCCGAACAGGTGGGGGTTCGAATCTCCACCCGGCCAAAAGCTGTTACCATAAAATGAATTCCAAGTGGATGTATATTCCCAAGATAGAATTCGGTATTAAATGCCATTCGTGGGTGATATTTACATATATATATATATATATATATATATATATATATATATATATATATATATATATATATATATATATATATATATATATATATATTTATCAGATGGCTTGTTACACATCTATTGAAATGCCGTCTTCCACATTCGATGTTTGAATCCTAATGATCTTTCTCTTTTAAGCAGACAGGGTAAAAGTGTTAGTTTCCCTTTCTGGTTAAATTTTCCAACAATGATAACTGGTTCCAACTCAGATATCCTCTGGCAATCTTTCATAAGCTCTATTTTGACAAGGTATTTCTAAAACCACCTGTAGAATACATAGCCTAAGAACTTTCTCACGCAACTAGCTTCACAGAGTCATGTAAGAACCAGAATTACATGATGGTATTTGCATACAAATATATGTATACATGTTACCTCATTTCTATTCATTTGTAATTTTCTTTGATTAGTAATTTTTTCCCAAATAGACAGATGTTACTTGTCTCCGGGCATCAAGACCTTTTAAGCCTACTACAGATTAATAATCATTATTATTATCATGATAAAAAAAAATATTAATTATTCATCAAATAAATAAGCAATCGATTGTGATTAAGAGGCAAGTGCGTCTGCTTGATGATGATGATGATTATGATGATGATGATTATTATTATTATTATTATTATTATTATTATTATTATTATTATTATTATTATTATTATTATTCTCGTTACCATAAAATCATGGTTCCTCACGCATCATCAAATTGATGAGCAATCCATTGCGACAAAGAAGAGAAGAGTCCGTCAGTTTAACAATACTATTGAACCTCCGAATGTTGAAGTTCCTTGCTTTCTTAACTATTCCACTACTTCGGCAACATCTTTGCTAGATGAGAGTTTGCTATATATTTCCATGTCACGCTACTAAACTTAGTAGTAATATACCTGTTTTCCTTACATAATAAAAATTAATATTCGGTACAAAAATTCTTGTTTAACAATACTAAATATAAAGAAATATATAGTAGGTTGGTCCAGGCCTCAGCCACCCGTTCAAAGGTTTAATGGCCACTCATGAATGGCAGAAGCAAGGGATAGTGACATTGCTCTAGCAGGCAGGACAAAGCCCAAGAGACTGACTTTATGTGTATATATATATATATATATATATATATATATATATATATATATATATATATATATATATATATATATATATATATGATCAGGGCCAAAGCCCCTCTCCACGCAAAGTAGGATCAAGGAGGGCCAGGCAATGGCTGTTGATGACTCAGCAGATAGCCATATAGGCTCCCTAAAGACCCCATTCTCTGCTTACCAGGATGGTGAGGTTGCAACGACCAAAGGAACTAACGAGATTGAGTGTGATTCGAACCCCGGTTTGGCGACCACAAGACAAGGACATTACCAACGTGCCACCACAACCCTATCATAATGAGTTAGAAGATCCTTTAACGATTGGACAGACAGTTTGGTGTTGAATTCTTTTCTAAGCAAAGCTCTTCCCTTTTAGATACAGATACACAAAACAGTCTGGCATATCTCTTACACATAAATCCTCTTTCCACACATATCTGCAACTATTCAGTGGCTATTTGTCCACGTCAATATCAAAAAGTCTCCCTGGCTATGGCATGAAGCTCTACTTGGAAAGGAGCACAAGGAAATAAAAACCCTGTTTTCTTGTTTGGTATAGTGCCATAGATCGCAAAGAGTTGTTGTTGATGGACATCATAGTAAGCATAGGAATGTGATATCTTGTATCCCTCAGGGTAGTGTTATTGACCCATTAATTTTCATACTATATACACATCACATGTGGATTGGCCTAGAAAACAAGCTTGTTGCATATGCAGATGATGCTACTTTCTTTGCATCAATTTCATCTCCTGAATGTAGATCTTGGGTTGCTAAATCCCTTAATAGAGATTTAGCTATGGTGAAAATTATGGGATATGACGATGAATCCTAACAAAACTCGAAGTATGATTGTAAGTAGGTCAAGGACAGTGGCTCCTCAACATCGCGATCTCAGCATTGATAATGTTTCTTTAACTTTGTATGACTTAAAATTTTAGGTGTGATCCTCGACAGCAAATTTACTTTTGAAAAACATAATAGGTCTGTGTCTTATTCAATTGCACAAAAAATTGGCTTATTGAGAAAGTCTTTTAAGATTTTTGGTGCTCACTCTATTCTGAAGAAATATTTTAATTCTTTCATCATACCTTGTTTCGATTATTGTTCTCCTGGCTGGTCTTCAGCTGCTGATTCTCATCTTAATTTGTTGGACAGGAACTTACGGTCTATTATACTCGTTATTCCTGACCTCGATATTAATCCCTTGCATAGTCGTTCAATTAGTTCATTATGCATGTTGCATAGGATTTTCTATAATTCTGACCTTTACATTCAGATCTTCCCGGACAGTTCCATCATGTTCGCAATACTAGGCATGCAGTTAATTCTAATAGTCAGGCCTCCATCATGAGTTTCAATGCTACATAGTACTCTGGAAGTTTTATTCCAGCTGTGACCTAGTTGTGGAATGATCTCCCTAATCGCGTAGTTGAATCAGTAGTACTTCAAAAGTTCAAACTTGTAGCTGATGTTTTTATGTTGAACAGGCTAACATAAGTCCTTTTATGGTTTTTATATGAAATATGTTTTACTGTTGTTATTTTTTTCAAAATACTTTATATTAATTCTTCATTACTTCTTATATCGTTTATTTATTACCTTATTTCCTTTCCTCACTGTGCTATTTTTCCCTGTTGGAGCCCTTGGGCTTATAGCATCTTGCTTTTCCAACTAGGGTTGTAGCTTAGCTAATAATAATAATAATAATAATAATAATAATAATAATAATAATAATAATAATAATAATAATAATAGGTATTGCACCTTTGACTTCCACTAAGGAAAGAGTTTTCTTACCTAAGTGTACATTCAAACACACTTTTCTGGCAATTAACTTTTTCTCCCGTTTTTACAAAAGGGTGTGGAAGGTCGGCTAATTACAGTAGGTTACAGGATACCTGGAGGTTTATCAAGAAGGTTGATATCTCCTTAGCTTTTCTTTATCTTTATTTTAGAAACCATCAATACTGTCTTTCTCTCTGTACATAGTTACGCTCATAGAGGCAAGGCCACATTTTTCTAATTTATATTTTCTAGATTATTCTTTACTTTTCTGTATTTTCCGTATTGGTCTGCTTTCCTTATTGAGGCCTTGGGACTTCAACTTTGCTAATAAGATGAATACAACAACAATAACAACAACAACATAAACAACAGCAACAATATCAATATCATCCTAATACCTGAATGTATGAACTCGGTTGTATTGTAAATATTAATGCCTTTTTTAAAATGTAATTCACATTAGATATTAAAAATATGGTCCTTGTTACTAACATTAAAACAATATATAATCTTATCCTTTAAAAGGAAACCTTTAATATATATATATATATATATATATATATATATATATATATATATATATATATATATATATATATATATATATATATATATATATGTATGTATAGAGAGAGAGAGAGAGAGAGAGAGAGAGAGAGAGAGAGAGAGAGAGAGAGAGATAATTTGGTAATTTCTGCCCACCGTTTACCTCAGCTGAAGCCATACACGTTGCCTTCATGACTTCTGACGACAATCAAAATCCTTCCATTAATAACAGAATTTTCTATACAAGAATAGATACAATATACAGTCCTGGTGAATGTGATAAATATTCAATTATCATACACCAGTAAATTATGAACACTCATCCGTTACCGTATTTTGTATACCTAAGTTCTTTCTAGACCTTGAAGTATTTAGACTCACTAATATTCCCCCTTCTAAATATCAGCAACGCCATTATTGATACTTGAGTCCATTCAGGGAAATACCGCTGGCCAACTTCTACTGAGGCCATCCACACCTTCAATAGAGTTCCCTTGCACCAGGTTACAATCAGAAGTGATTTTTTTTATACTGAACCATTTTTATCATTTATTTATTTATTCTCAACAGCAAATGACACTTACATTATTTTTCTCCCAGCCCTTCGGTATTTTAGCGAAACAATTTGCTCCATTTTATCTCTTCTCCTATTCCCTCGTTCTTTCCCTCTTTTTTCTCATTTATCATTATCCCTCCAATAAAGATTGAAGACCAGAACAAGGCAGATTTTGTACGTCTAAGTTTGAATGATATAATATTTAGTCATGTCATTTGGCCATCAACGATTTGGCCCTTGTTAATCTCCCCCCAAGGTCAACCCGCCCTCTTCCTGTCCTCACCCTGGCTCTTACAACGTGATCTCTTCTACACCACCCGTAGAGTGAAGCTTAGCATTCTTCAAAGAGGTCAAGGTTTGTGCAGTCGAGCCACGCCCCGCTATCAGGACAAAACAACCTGGTCACCGGTCATACACATACTCTTATGTAAATAGTTTGTAATATCTTAAGTTATTGTGTCTCAATGAATTCGATGACAGTTAAAATTAATATTTCTGGTCAACCGTTTTTTTTAAATAACTGATGGAGATGAGTATCTATATATTCGGAATACACTCCATCTTTCGTTTTGCAAGAATGCAATTGTTGTGTATATAGCTGGATTCATGGTGCAGTTTAAAAAATGTACAGAGGCTCTGATCAGTAACGAAGATGATTCCTTAAAATCCCTAACTTCATTAAAGAATAAAGGTAGGCCTTACATGTGAGAGCCTTTTTGAGAGCCAAGTTCAAGTAACAATAATCAAGACATAAGCTTATAAAGAAAAGATTTTCATAAAATTATTCCATATGTATTAAAGCATTACTATTACAAGGACATTTTTCATTTTATTCTGGAGGATCATATGTATAAAACACCACTACAGAATCATTTCGTTTTGCTAATCAAAACGTTATCAGAAAAATATATCTGACTGTTAGATATTTTTATGCTGCTACGAATTTTTCTGCATGACTGCTAGATTAAGACAAACTGAAAAGTCGTCAGACTTTCACGAAATGAGTACATTTTAGTGGACAGTAAATGAATGTTTATACATAGTCCTGTATAATATCTTTTTTTTTTCTGAAACCACTGTTGGTGTTTCGTTTGCTTTATATATACATATATATATATATATATATATATATATATATATATATATATATATATATATATATATATACATACATATATATATGTGTGTGTGTGTGTGTGTGTGGGGAGAGAGAGAGAGAGAGAGAGAGAGAGAGAGAGAGAGAGAGAGAGAGAGAGAGAGAGAGAGAGAGCTCACTACATGCCAGGAAGTATGCTGTACTTAGTTCCTTAAATATAGTAAATTTAACAACTTCATCTTTCCTTTGTTATGGCCAGTAATTGGAACCTTTGTCCTTTCAGTAGGTTTATCTGTCGTTATGATCTATTAATCATGTGGATTATCCTTGACAGAAGGATGAGATTAAAAACCAACATAAGCTGTTGATATTGGCTTTTATTGAGATTTCTACAAATAAATATTGTTTTTTGTTTTGTTTAAGACTATATATATATATATTTATTTCCCAGATTAAACTGAACATATAAAAAGATATGGATGAGAGAAATCATGTCAAGGGGGCAAACCCGGCCTTTTGGCCGTATAAGGTGTGGCCCAGCTATACAGATTAGTACAGCTATGACCGCGTATGGCCTCTGCAGTGACCTATCTTTCCTCCATGTTACAACTTTGTCTTTCAGATAATGGCCAATCGGTAGGGAGCGAAAACGAAGTTGAGATGCATAGTTCATTAACAACTTCCAGAACATTCTATCCCTGACCACGTGCCAGCCCAGCTTATAAGGCCGCTACTTCAGACTTGGGACTACAGTAAGGGAGGATTACTATTCATTAAAAGGGAAGAGAATAACCAACCCAATGAGTGAAGCCCGACTCTTACAGAACTGGCCAATATCAAAACACTCCCTGACTCATAAGATACAGCTTCAATCCAGACCCACGTTGCGAGATTCATATGTTATTCTTGGTCAATTTTAAATTTTAGTCATGGTAGTATCTACAGTATGTTGAAATCTGGGGAAAATACTAGAAACTCCTGTCCCTTGTATTAACAATAATCTTTGATAAGACAGCCTAATAAATGACAGTGTCTGTTATGACTGTAATTCACTTGCATGTATTTCTCTTCATCTTTTATGAAATTCATCCGGAAATTAGTATACAATCATTCAATTGACAAAAACAACCAGCTTCTGTCCCTTCCCAGCGTCCACACATTGTTTAATTATTGAGAAAACGTATGCTTTTGCCCCCCTTTTGAAATTTAGTTTTTGTGGCAGTGTACATTTCAATATCAATTTCACTGATATTTCATTGAGAGTTTTATTATGGATTATTAAGGTAAAACATTTCCATCTACATTATGCAGTTCCCATCTAAGGTTGAACCTGTAGAAATTGTCATATTACCATCGTTTTTTAGGAATCATTCTAGAATCAGACTTAGATTTAATATTAATGTTGCAAAAACTGAAGTATCCATTTATAAACTTTCATCAAAATGCCCTATGTTCAGTCCAATATAGATAGAAAATAACGATGTATCCGGGGATAATGAACAAATCAAAAACCTAAACTGACGTCTCAATAGCAGGCAACATATCAGAAAATATCCAACTGCTTTTCTATGCATTCTTTCTTCAAATTCAAGTCTTCTTGGAACTTGGCGTAATTATAAAGCTTGAAGGCTAAACCTGAGTTGAAATAAAATCTATACCTAAATGGAATAATTTTATACTAAGACAAAAAAGTAAACTAGAAAGCTTACTAACGTAGCCGAGACTAGCAAATAGCGTCGCCAATTAATCTTAATGATAAAAATATACACAGCTATATCGCTAAAAAGCGAGTAATGGCGGCACCGGGAGGTATATATTTACAATCTTTTTAACGGATATATATCTCCGCCAGCCAATTAGAATGAATCCATCCGAGAGAACGAATCCAGGTCGTAATTAAAAAAGACGAGATCCTTTGGTGTGTCTGCCAAACGAATCTTTCCTATTCAACGCCAGACGCTAATTGGAGGAGGGAATTACGATGATGAGATGAAAAGCACATCGTTAATTCAGTGAATGAGAACGATCGTTATCTGACCTTCATCCGGGAAGAGCTGAATAAACTCATGAATTAGCAAAGAATCCATGACAAAGTAGGAAACAGGATCCACATCATCTGGCTGTACCCACCACGAAACTTGTAAAACGATAACCATGTTAATCAATATCTGGACAGAAGGATATGAAAAGTAGCATGAAATATTTGCTTAAATAATGTATATGTATACACACAGACACACACACACATATATATATAGACACAAAAACACACACACATACACATTATATATATATATATATATATATATATATATATATATATATATATATATATATATATATATATATATATATATATATATATATATATATATATGTGTGTGTGTGTGTGTAAGATATATGGTAAAAGAGAGAAAGAGAGAGAGAGAGAGAGAGAGAGAGAGAGAGAGAGAGAGAGAGAGAGAGAGAGAGAGAGAGAGAGAGAGAGAGAGAGAGAGAGTTAACATGATTCCAAATTGTATATACATGAAGTTGTTATCATATTCCCAAAAGAAAATATTGAAATAATTCTAAGACCAGGAATCTCATCATGGCCGTGGCCCAGGTCATGTATTCCTGATATGAAAATATTTACCTAACAAGTCGTGACACTTTTACCGCATCGTTGAATCTTGCATGAACGGGATAACGCAGCTAACCCAGGGAAGGTCCAAAACAACATGAAGAACTGCAGTGCTCTATTTACGAGAAAGGATTATGCACAGCTAGATACCGAATAGAGTAAAACATATCAGTTTTATATGCAACCATTTCCAGGAATAGTAATTCGGATAACAAGGCAAATTGTGAATTTGAATTCCGGACAGGTGTCAATATAATTCCGTTAACATTACCAGGGAGATATTGCAGTTTTTATTTAGCGATAAACTAATTATGTGAACTCCGACAGCCGTTTGACAAGAAATTATTAATATGAATATATAACATGAAAAACTCGTTGTTGAATAACGCACAGGAGTTACAGGGAACGAAAATGCAAAGTAATAGACTTGTTTTATTTATGTGTACTTTACGCCAAAAAAAAAAAATTGATATTGCTTTTTGGGGAAAAAGGGCCAGCTATTTCATAAATTGAACATCGCAAAAAAAAAAGATCACAAATATTTCTTTTTAATATAAACAACCAAAACACCAATAGTTTTAAGGCTACTTATTTTTTTCACATTAAAATGCGCCATTGTAACAAACAACCACTTCATGGCTCTGTAATGTATCTCAACTTCTTGGCAAATAAACAATCTATGGAGGATAGTGCTTCTCAATAACAAAATACACAAGATCCATTAACTACGTGACCTAGTTCTGGATTCAGGCACTGTAAGTGTTAATGCACTCTTGTATATTTCCACATGTAAAATTGCGAGTTGAAAATATGTCCAATCGCAAAAACCACCCTTACGTGAAATGAAAAGTTTTTAAGCTACAACATTTACGAAAACAAAAATATAATTCCCTATCAACATGCGGAGTAACGCATATACTTTTACTTTTGTACTGTATACTTTTTCTCTGAAATGGCATTCAAACAAATGCAACTATAAATAAAAATGTTTTCCTTTATTATGAAATATCTGCGAATAAACAAACAATTAATATGATAAATACCGATTGATTTACTTTGAATTCGAATAAAAAATCTTAAATGAGCAACGTCAACTCTATTTTTTTTCCTAAAGGTAATATATTGAAAATATAATCGTTTTTTTAAACAGGGAGAGGGGATATTGAACACATTAACTAGGCCACTCGTCGGATGATAAACAAACAAGCCTTCCTTTTAGCACCTTCACTAATAACTAAAATTTTTACGATTTTAAGAGGAAATTCTAATTTTCTAAAAAAAAAAAAAAAAAAAAAAAAAAGAAGAAGAAGAAAAAAAGGAATATAATGCTTCAAAAATAGTGTCTGATAAACATCATTTGAACTTCTTTTTAACAGTTTCGGTCGCGGTTATGACAATTTATCTGTTTCTAAGGTGGGCATAACCATAGGCTGAAGGGGTAACTCTTACAGTTTAATTAATCTAACATTGCTCAGAAACCCAAGACATTTAATCTTATGCTATATATATAGCTCAATATACTCCCAACACTAAACCAACTCAACCTACAGGTGAATCATTTCAGCGTTAAGCCTACCACTCTTTTGAGCCAACCCCATTGAAGGAAATAGATACACACATAAAATTCATAAAAAAATATATAAATAATAATAATAATATTATTATTATTATTATTATTATTATTATTATTATTATTACTTGCTAAGCTACAACCCTAGTTGGAAAAAAAGGATGCTATAAGCCCAAAGGCTCCAACAAGGAAAAAATAGCCCAGTGAGGAAAGAAAAATACATAAACTACCATTGACGTAATGAACAATTAAAATAAGGTATTTTAAGAACAGTACCATTAAAACACATCTCTCATATATAAACTATAAAAACGTGAAAACAACAAGAAAAGAAATAAGAATAGTGTCCTTAAGTCTGCCCACAAGCAAGAGAACTCTACTCCAAGAGGGTGAAAGACCATGTTACCTAGGCTATGGCACTACTAACCAAGAATAGAGAACAATGGCTGGATTTTGGAGTGTCCTCCTAGAAGAGCTGCTTTCCATAGCTACAGTTTCTTCAACCTTTGCCAAGATGAAAGTAGCCACTAAACAATTACATTGCAGTAGTTAACCCCTTCACCAAAGATGGATTGTTTGGTAATCTAAGTGTTTTCAGGTATATGAGGACAGAGGAGAATGTAGAAAGAATGGGCCATACTATTCGGTGTATGTGTAAGCAAAGGAAAAATTAGCCGTAGCTAGAGAGAGGGATCCAATGTAGTACTACATACATACATATATATATATATATATATATATATATATATATATATATATATATATATATATATATACATACATATATATATATATATATATATATATACATATATGCAATATATGTATATATATGTATGTATATATATATATATATATATATATATATATATATATATATATATATTGCAATATAAGTATATAAATGCAATATATATATATATATATATATATATATATATATATAAAATGGAACAAAAACGTAAATATATATACATATACAGTATATATATATACATATATATATATATATACATATATATATATATATATATATATATATATATATATATATATATAACGGAATCTGTTTTTGGGTGAGGTAGCCATGTCGTCTTGATGGAAGTTCCTAATTGGTAGCTTTCTAGGGTATATTTGACTACAGTGATATTCCCAGAGAATTTTACCTTAAGGTATCCAGAATTCTAACTCCTGGAGCGAATATCCCTAAATAATCTCACAGGGATATCGCATAATATCGGAGGACGTATTCTTGACACATCACATAGCTATCTTCACCCCGAGAAATATTAACGCTTCGAGGGGTTACAGTGACAAGAATCTGAAACGAGAATGAAAAGAGAGCCGCTCATAAGGCATCTCTCCTATTCCGTTTCCAGTGTGTATCTGATGAAGGCGGTAGCGCCATCTTTATTCCTTGTAGCAATATACGAGGTGTTACAGATACTGTATTATAGGGAGGGGTCAACAAGCCCTTTTACAATAAAAGGAAGGGCGGGTCCATCAGGACGACATGGCTACCTCACCCAAAAATAGATTTTTCGCTTCGCTCAAAATCCGTTTTTGGGCTCAGGCCATGTCGTCCTGATGGAAGTTTACCAGAGCATTACTATATCTGTGGATTCTCAATCAGTGCCGTACTTCTCAAGAAAGTATTTTCCTGGTCCGTCTAGACCTAGAGACCTATGATGTTACCGTCATACATCATTTCATCTAAGCATGAACTATGTTAGTGCTTCCTGACCCCTACAGGGAAGAGTCGTACTAGACTCTAGAAAAAGTCTCGAGGAGTACATAATAATTATGGATGACAAAATGACAAGCTTATATAGTGGTCTCGCCCTATACAATATAAAGCAAAGTTTGTATAAGAGTCACCAATGTCAGTATGAATTTGTGACACCTTCCCCAATGTGACTACTCTTATAAACTATTGGATGATGGTTGTATCCGCATAGGAACAAATTTTGCCTCTTTGCCACCAACCCGTTAGGGTACCACGTCAACCCTTCCAAGGAAGGGCTAGAGTGAGTGGACTTTTGCTTGAATCAGGGAACAGTCTTAAAAGACAAACCGTGATAAAAATATCCATATTTTAATCCCAATGCTCTGTACATTTCAAATAAAATGAGTGTGGGCGAATGAGACGCAGGGTTCACTATGAACTAGTTTATTAAAATTTAATAAACGTACATATCAGATCAACATTTATAAAATTCATAAAACGTAGATGATATGCATCAAAGCATAAAGAAAAACAGTCAACAGAAAATATTGTTTCGTTTACTAGGAAACAGATTTGCCACTTCAATTGAATTGTTAATAATAATGATATAGTCTGTATACTGTTAATTTACACTAGCGTAAAAAACGCTTGGCACAAGTGTCCGTATTATGCTATAGTTCACTGACGACAATGGAACAGTTCGTAAGGACACTTTCGTGGCCTATCGCTCAGTGTGTAGTAACATACAGTGACTACACGCGCACCCTCTCAATTAATCGTCCCAAATTAATTACACTGTTCCTCGCAGATTTAAAACAGAAGGTTAAAGAATTCTACCTGCTGCCACCACAAAACTCTTAAGTTGCTCCACTAGCTTCGCAAAGTGCGTAAAGAACACCTTGGGTGACTACCAGCCGGTGTACAAACAAGGATGTTCAAATTCCATATAATTTAAAGAAATTTTATGGAAGAGGCAACTTTCCTCGGATCATGACTAACGGGTGTACTGTCTAGATCCGTTCTGCGAATAACACGGGTGAATTTCGCCCTTAGTTATAGAAAACTTTGAACCCAGGGTTTCTCTTCTGAACAGCTGTCCTCCCATAAAGTCTGAAGTTCTATGAAGATAGATCTTAGGCACTCCACTGGACATAGAGATCCATCTTCCTTCAGAGGGCAGATTCTCTAAGGACCCCACCTGTTGGTGGGTAGCTTGTTCTTGGTAAGAAACGTTGGGTCTGGAAATAGATTCAGTTCTCCCTCCAAGAACTGGACGTGGCCTTCCTCTCTAGAGAGAGCCACTATTTTACTAACTCTGGCCCCCAAAGCGAGTACAAGCAGAAATATGACTTAAAATTCAAGGCCTTCCAAGCGCATTCCTCATTGTTCATTATTTATACACAATGAAGAATCTTATCTACTGACCATGCAAAGGGTCCTTGGAGGCACTGAAGGGCTAAGCCTAGCATGGGCCTTTGTAGTTCATTACGAACATTGTTAGAAAGGTCGACCTGTAAGGCATATGGTATCTGTCTTGTCAAGGCAGACTTGAACATAAGAATTGTGTTGGCTGTTAAACCTTGCCCATAAAGGTGAATGAAGAATGATAAATAGAAATCTGTCAAAATTTCTTTTGGTTTCTTCACCTTGACAAGGGATATCAGTTTCTTCCCTGAAGCCTCATAATGTCTTCTGGTTTCCTCCAAAAGTCTGAACTGACTTATAACACCGAATTTTTTTCTCATCGTTAAGGAGAAAAAATCATGAGATGTAGGCTCCGTGTTTTCTGTGATGAAGCGAAGACAGTCGACTTCTGTACTCGTTGAGACAGGGATGGATCCGGTAGCGGTACGACTTTTAGTCGTAGTTCCAATGCCAGAGGGAACCACATGCTATTTGGCCAATTGTGGGCCACTATTGCTGCTTTCCCTTTGAAGGATCTCAGCTTATCGAGGACCTTCAAAAGGAGGTTGTGCGGAGGGAACAGATAAATACTGGACCATCTGTTCCAGTCCAGGGACATAGCGTCCACTGCCTCCGCTAGCGGATCTTCGTATGGGGACACGTAACAATCCATTTTCTTGTTGTCTTTCGTCGCAAAGAGGTCTATCTGCAGCTCTGGGACTTGACTCGAGATGAAGGAGAACGATCCTGCGTCAAGGGACCATTCTGACTCTATAGGTGTAAACCTGGATAGAGCGTCCGCTGTCACATTGCCGAACCCTTGAATGTGAACTGCTGACAGGTGCCATTTCTTCCTTTCCGCCAAACGGAAGATGGCCAACATCACTTGGTTGATTTGAGGTGACCTCGACCCTTGTCGATTTAGGCATCTCACTACCACCTTGCTGTCTAGAACCAGTCTTATGTGGGTCGAGTGGCGAGGAGAAACTTTCTTTAGTGTCAGAAGTACTGCCATGGCTTCTAGAAAGTTGATGTGAAATGACTTGAAAAGATTGGACCAAGCTCCTTGGACTCTCATCTGATGAAGCGTCTGTGTGGATAGTTACTGACGGGGGAGGAGGTTGAAGAAGTATTGAATTCTTCAATTGCTTGGCATTGGACCACGGCTTGAGAAGCGTTCTTCGCAGTCGAGTCGGTAGTGGTCTTATTAGATATCTTCGCGCGTTTGATGCATGTTTTCTCCGGACTCCTGTTGCATCCTTAAGCTGTGCTCTTAGCACTGGATCTGTTATCGAAGCAAACTGTAGAGAGCCCAACACTCTCTCCTGTTCGCGTCTTGATATCCGTTTGGATTTCAATAGTCTCTTGACAGATCCTGCTATTTCTTTCCTCTTCTTACCAGGAATGGAAAGTCGATGTGACTCCAAATTCCAGTGGATTCCCAACCACTGAAATTTTTGAGCTGGAGAAAGTCGAGACTTTTTTATGTTGATCTTGAATCCCAGATGTTCCAGGAACTGGATCACTATCTTAGAAGCTTGCATGCATTCTGTCCTGGATGCTGCCCACACCAGCCAGTCATCCAAGTAGGCTACTACTTGGACCCCCTTTAGGCGTAATTGATGGACGGCTGCGTTCGCGAGCTTCGTGAAAATCCTTGGGGCTATATTTAGTCCGAAAGGCATGGCTCTGAAGGCGTAAAGTTTTCTATGTAACTTGAAGCCTAGGTAGGAGGAGAGGTGACGATTAATTGGAAGGTGCCAATAAGCGTCAGACAAGTCTATAGAGACAGTATATGCCCTTCTGGGCAGTAGGGTCCTTATGTGTTGAAGCGTGAGCATTATGAACTTGTAGTTCACTATGAACTTGTTGAGTGGCGACAAGTCTAAAATGACTCTTAGTTTTTCTGAGTCCTTCTTTGGAACACAAAACAGCCTTCCTTGGAATTTTATGGACTTAACTTTCCGGATTACTCTTTTGTCTAAGAGTTCTCGGATATATTCTTCCAGAACGGGGGATGAGTGTTGGGAGAATTGAGGAAATTGAGGTGGAGGACTGCTCCAGCTCCAACCTGGTCCATTTTTAATTAGGCTGTGGGCCCAGGGATCGAAGGTCCAGCGATCCCTAAATAGCTGTAGTCTCCCTCCTACTGGAAGTATCTTACTTCTGCTGTTGTAGACCTGAGACCTTGCCTCCTTGACCGCGTCCTCCACTGTATCCCCTTCCTCTTGAAGGGCGTCTAGAAGAACCTCTGGCTGTTCCTCTAGCTCTCGAACAAAAGGAAGAAGTCTGCCTTTCGAAGGCTGGGTTAAAAACTGGCGACTGTGTCGCCACTTGTTGAGGTACCAGCTGGTACGTGGTTGGAGGTTGTGCCACTATCTGAGGCACCACGGTCACAGGAAGTTGTTGTTGATGTTGCTGTTGGTAGGGTTTAGCTGGTCGAGAGGATGGCCTAGGCTTTTTTTGTCTTCCTCTTGGGTTGGGGACCCTCATCCAGAGAAGACTTTCTCTTAAGATCTAAGACCCACTTTTTGAAAAGGTTCCTATTCTCTGTGGCAGCCTTGTCTACTACCTCTTTAACCACTTCATTGGGAAAGAGGTCTTTACCCCAAATACGAGAGGAGATCAGTTTCCTCGGTTCGTGCCTCACTGCAGCCGAGGCGAACACGAACTCTGTACAGGCTCTCCTAGCTTTAATAAAGCTATAGAGATCCTTCGTAACTGTGGACAGATGGGTTTTGGCCACAACCATGAACATGTCCTGGATCTTGGGGTCACTTGCCATCGTTTCTAGTGTCGTTTGCAACGACATCGATGTCGCAAGTCTTTCTTTTGTCTCTTGCTCTCTACGCAAGAGAACCTCCGACAGTTTTGGAAGTGCATCACCGAACTGACGTTCAGCAATATCAGCTTCCAGCTTCCCGACTGAGAAGGTAAGGTGTACGTCCTTACAGTCTTCTTGGTCCAAGGGCAAGGTCAGAGATAACGGCTTGCACTCCTCCAAGGAGGGGCATGGTTTCCCTGCCTCCACCGCCTTTAAGGCTGCCTTATATCCCTTTTCCAAGAAGGGAAAGGCTCTAATAGGAGAGGCCACAAAAGAGGGAAGCTTCTTACTAAAGGCGGGCACCTTTGAGTTAGTGAAGCCCCTCTCTTTCATCGAGCTCGCTAGTAACATCTGTGCTTTACTATGGTCAAAAACTATGACCCCCTTCGGCTCCGTCTCCTCCTTTAAGGCTGGCTCCTTCCTAAGACGGACATAGCAGTCTGGATAAGAATCTTTGTTGGGCCAAAATTCCACTTCTTCCAGGGGAATTGCTCCCAACTTTTCTGAGATCACGATCTTCCCGGTTGTCATTGGCATGTGTTCGGCATACCTCCAAGGATTGGTATCCAAGCACGAAGGAAGATCCTTCACGCTGAGCCGCTTCTGGGGCCCACGTGATGCTGCAAGTCTACGTATCTTCAGTTTCATTGCAGCTTCCTTCTCATCATTCTTCCTTTGAATTTGTTGGATCATCTCAACAATGGAAGAAAGAGTCCTTCCCAATTCAACTGGGATAGCAGACGATGTAGAAGGGACAGGTTCTGGGTCCGGAACCGATGTAACCGACACTTCGTCGATTTCTAGCTCTTCTACTTGAGGAGACTGGAACAGCTCCTCCTCCTGACCTTCTCCTAGAAGGTCCTTCTCAGTAGAATCCGACACCTCCGTCCAATTGGATGTCTTGAAGGGTGGCCAAGACTTCAGAATCTACCGGATTCTGGGCAGTTGGTATCTCCACCTAAGGCTGGGGGATGATTGCATAAGCCGATGCTTTAGGGAAAAGGTAGGCCCTCATCTTCTCATTTGGAAGGTAGGGGACTGAGGTGTTTTTCTGAAAACCACTCACCCAGGATCGTAACATTTCCCTGGCAGCATCCCTTGACTCCGTCGACTTAGGGTCGTCAAAAGCCTCGGTAATCAGGTTAGAACAAACTGTACAAACCTGAGGGTCCCAATACCGGAGATCACCTCTGGAGGCTGCGCATGCTGCGTGCTTCCTGCAAAGTTGATGTACACAGAAGTTCTTACTGTGGACATTACAGAACATACTCCCGCACTTCGGATGGTCCTCCTGTAAAGAGAAGAAAAATCCATGAGTATCAAGTGAAGGCTTTCACTTATATAGAAACATTTAGCTTATATAGAAAACCTATAAAAGAAAGAAGGAAAGACACATACTTGTATTTCCTGCCCAGTCAATTGCTAAAACCTCCCGAGATATTAAAACTAAGGTTAATTCTATTCTAGAATACCTTATGTAATTTCCTAAACGGAAATTTAAGGTGTAGTTCACCCCTTGAGATAAGGTTTTAATACACGGGATAGAAAGAATACAGAAAGAACTTACTTTCTATATATTGTAAGGTCTCAACAAAAGGCTGTAAAGATAACATTAAGTATGATGAAGAACTTTAGTGTTATCACAAACTCTCTACAGCAGTTTCTACTAATGCAGTGTGTACTACACTACAAATATAATAACTACTGTACATCGCATGCTGTTGTGCTGGCCGGCATCTACCCTGTATAGTTCAAATATATACTATCTTTAACTAATAGGGAGCAGCCCACTGATTCGCGACTGTGTGCCGGCCGGCAATGACAGCTGAAAACACTAATACCCGGCTGCCGGCCGCTAATCGTAGTGGTCAGCAGATTCGGGCTGTGTTTCCACTGCCGGCAGGCAAAGGAAATAATACCCATGCTCGCCGGCAGTAGAAAAGAACCAGAGAACCTCCACCTGCCCGGCTGTCGGCTGTTAAGCCGGCAGCCGGGTTAGGGGTACCACGCAATAGTCAGAGAAACAGTATGGATGTAAGGTTATAAGGCGGCATTGCCATACGACCTTCCATCCAGAAAGAGTGAACTTATGGAAGGGGAGAATGTAGCATTCAGGCTTCCAAAGAATCCATGGCCTGCCAGGCTCTACCGACAGACATGGAAGGGAGACCAAGGGAGGTCTGGGGTTCACTCTGCAAAGAACAAAGGGTCTCTGCCGGCCGACACGTAATGCCAGCCGGCAGAGAGCTGAGCTGGTCCTCCATCCTAACCTATACTAGGTACGGAAGTAGGACTGCGACCAAAAGAAAATAAAAGAAAGAAAGGTGGGGAAGGGATAAGGGTCCTATAGACTTCGTTCTAGCAAGAGACACACTCAGCAGTTAGGGACGCTCATCCTAACCAAGAGTTGTCTATTAGGGAGGAAGACTGGCAATACTTGCTATCCTCCTCCCAACCAGAACAAAGTTAGATGAAGTTATTTCGCCGGGCAACAGAGAAAACTCATTCTCCAGCCCGAGAAAAACAACACAGGACAGTTTTCTAGGCCACTAGAGGAAGGAATCATCTCTTACAGAATCCTTCCGACATGGACTAGGGAAGTAAAGCTTCCTGTGTCAGCCCCTAACCTAGCAAAGGAGACTCATTCTCTATGCTAGGAAGAAGCAGACCACTGACTAGAAACTCTGATGTCCTGCCCTAACCCAAAAAACCAGTCACTCTGGTTATCAGGACAGGACAGACATATCCTAGAATAGTTATACCTGAATCATTATACAGATAGAACCACTAGGATTAAGCCAAAGGCTTTCAGAGGGAGAAAGGGATTGAACTTAGCCTCCGGAGGAGAAAAGAACAATCGGGGATGTGCGAAAGTATACAACAGTACCTAGAATATTAGACTAGGTAAGATGAGAATCGATTACCTAATTCACCGAAACTCTCTCGTATACAATCTTAGAAAAAACTTTCAACAATATCTTACATGTATAAAATATTTGCCTATAGCTTCAATAATATAACACTCGGAAAAACTTATATCATGCATGAAAGTACTAGGGCCAGACGCCTAGGCTACTAAGCCTCGCGAAGGATAAGATCGGTACCTCGACCCTTGTCGAAATCACCGAACTAAAAACTGACAGTATAATATAAGCATTCCTAGAGGAGCTAAATAGCTAGATTATTAAAGCAAAACAAACCGGGAACGTCGCTCTAGCTAACTAAATGACCCATAAAAAGCTAGCGATAGCATCCAGGATGCCTCCGGTAGGCAACAGCTCTTGTTTACGTTAATATCACTTTTGATTTAATTCAAAACGACAAGAGCTTACATTTATACATAGTAAAGATAATACTCAACTTTCCAGAGGCAAAAGAAGCCGGAGAAGTCATCAAAATGTTGAATAAAATCCAAATTAACGAGAGAATACAAGGGAAAACACCGAGTAGTAGAGCTACATGAAAAGGAATAAAGAGGGTGCTACTGCCTTCATCAGATACACACTGGAAACGGAAAAGGAGAGATGCCTTATGAGCGGCTCTCTTTTCATTCTCGTTTCAGATTCTTGTCACTGTAACCCCTCGAAGCGTTAATACTGTTCGGGGTGAAGATAGCTATGTGACGTGTCAACAATACGTCCTCTGATATTATGCGATATCCCTGTGAGATTATTTAGGGATATTCGCTCCAGGAGTTAGAATTCTGGATACCTTAAGGTAAAATTCTCTGGGAATATCACTGTAGTCAAATATACCCTAGAAAGCTACCTATTAGGAACTTCCATCAGGACGACATGGCCCGAGCCCAAAAATTATATATATATATATATATATATATATATATATATATATATATATATATATATATATATATATATATATATATATATATATATATATATATATATATATATATATATATATATATATATCAATAAACCAATAACTTGCAATGAGGTTTGTTTCCATAATTATGAAACCAATACATCATCTTATTTTGAATACTGGAATGCTTTACAGATTAAAATAATCTATTACCTATTTAAAATACATAATATTATCAATATATTGTAAGAAATAAAGAGCAATACGGTACTCTGCCCTTATGGGGAGGAATTCGAAAGTATTACTTCTCCTTACAGAACCTCCGCTTCTCCTCGCCAGAATAACTCTTTTTTTCTGAGACTCCTGTTTTCAGTACCTTTTAGTCAATATTTTAATTTGATAAACAACACCTAAGTATTTGCAATAGATTATTTAGTTCTGTGCTACACTGACTAGCAAAATATTTTCTCGTATTTTCATGTTTTTGAAAATCGTACGATTAGGTTTATGTTAATTTTCTTTTTAAATGGAATAAGAAATATGCGACATAACAATTGATTTGAAAAGAAAAGACAAAAGATAAATTTGCTGTGTAATAAATAGAAACGGTGAAATATTCGAAATATCTTTATAATATACTTGAGCATTTCACTGAATAATTGAAAGAATATATAAGTTAGAGTGGTGATTGATTGTTTAGATGAAAACAAATGCATCATTACTCTTCATCACCATAAATTCCGTTTCCATTTCAATTTACCATAAATTTTCTTCTCATTTTTGTTAAAGAAGAAAATCTAAGAAAAGCATAAAGAAAAGTTTTTCGAGAATCATCCGGGTAATGAAAATACCATTACGAGCTCACTTCTTCACATAAGTGATATCAGAGGAAATGAAACAATTATATTACCGAACAAATATCATCAAACCCAGGATAGAAGGACGAAATACTTTCGGAGTGTGTTATAAACAAACACCACAGACATACGAACAAGTTCCATTTGAACATATAAATTTTAGAACCTTGAAGGTTTCATTTAATATAATACTTTTTTTAACAAAATTTACAAGTTTGAAACACTCAAAATTCTCTTTTACTAACAACTATTTAATTTTTTATTACACTGATACAAGTTTAAAAGTAACACTTTTTTTTCGTAGGTGTTATAATGAAATAAAAACGCTTTAGAAAAGATAAAAGAGAGACTGTTAAGATACCTAAATGTTTAACGAAGCTACTACCGAGATTCCGGGGCCTTAACTCTACGTAATCCCAGGTGACCCAAGAAGTAAAATGATTAAGAAAGTACCGTATTTCTCTTGGCACTTGAGATTTCCTTTGGGGTTTTGCGGGATGGTTTTCCCTTCCTTGTAATTACGCCCAGATCAACTTTCCCCTCATTTGTATCATGAATGTTTGATTTGCAGCTTCATATTCTTCACGGAAACTTTTCTCTTAACTCTTCTGCAACATCACATAATATATTCATGAATTAGTTCTACTTGAGTATCTGCTAACAAGATTTTATCTGTAAACATACAGTATTTCCTCTCTGTTCATAAATACATATATGTAAGTACACACGCGTAAATACAAACACATATACAGTACACACAGACACATATATATACAGTACATATATATATATATATATATATATATATATATATATATATATATATATATATATATATATATACACACTCGTATATATACCGTACAGATGTATGTACACATTCACGCACATATATACAGTGTGTATGTATATATATGTGTGTATATATAATTATACATATATATAATATATATAATATATATATATACATATATATATATACTATATATATTACATATTTATGTATAAATATATATATATATATATATATATATATATATATATATATATATATATATATATATATATATATATATATGTATATATATATATATATATATATATATATATATATATATATATATATATATATATATATATATATATATATGGGTCATGTCAATCATTGTAGATTGACCACTACTGAGGAGATTGTAAGCGATACGACATAGGAATTGCTGTCTTAGGAAGTACCAATGTTATAGGATTCTAATGTTCAAGACCTAATGGAAAGGAAGAGTCTCTTCTTATTAAGGGCAATGACAATCACGTACGTCAGGCAAATCTAATGTACACTTAGATTCAAAAGTTCCATGATAACCAAGGGATATAGTTCGACAGAGGTCTTTAGTGTTACCATTACAAAACAAATAAAGTGTCTTGTCAAACCTCAGCAAACCCATAAAAATATTACAAATCGAATTGTCATATTTCATACTGTGGTATCACCCAATACAAATACACAAAACACACAGAGACACAGACATATACACACAACACACGCACACACACACACACACACACACACATATATATATATATATATATATATATATATATATATATATATATATATATATATATATATATATATATATATATATATATATATATATGGGCTCAAGCCATGTCGTCCTGATGGAAGTTCCTATAGAGTAGCTTCCTAGGGTATATTACAACTACGGCGATATTCCCAGAGAATTTACCTTAAGGTACCAGAATTCTAACTCCTGGAGCGAGTATCCCTCGTGAAAGGGATATCGCGACATATCAGAGGACGTATTCTAGACACGTCACATGGCAATCTACATCCTGGACAGAGATTTCGTCTCGTAGGAGGTGATTGACGAGATACGAATTCGGGAAAGAAAAAGGGGGAGCCGCTCCCAAGGCTTCCCTATCCCCCGATTCGTATGCGTGCCTGGCGCCAATCCTGGCGCCATCTGTATTCCTTTTTGCGTAGCTTAACAACTCGGTGTTTTTTCCTGTTTTTCTCGCAAATCTTGGATTTATTCGACTTTTCATGGCTTCTTCGTCTTCGTCGGCCTCTGATAAGTTGAGTATAGTGTCTGTTATGTATAAATGTAGGCTCTTGGTAAAATTTTGAGTGATTAATAGGATTAATCTTTGATACAAGAGCCGTAGCCTACCAGAGGTGTCCTGGACACTGTCGCTCGCTAGGTATAAATTAGTTAGTCAGAGCGACATTCCTGGTTGTTTTGCTTTAATAAATTTTAGCTATTTAGCATTACATAGGATTTCCTTTCGTGCTTCGTATTATTTGGCGAAGTATTCACCATTCTGGCCTACGCTAGGCCATGTAGCCTAGTCGTTTGGTCCTAGTACTTCATGCATGATTTTGGTTTTTCCGAGTGTAATTAAAATTTTATTGAAGCTTTAGGCTATATTTTATACATTTTAGACTGTGTGGAATATTTCCAAGATTGTATACGTGTGAGTTTCGGTGAATTAGGTAATCGATTCTCTTGGTGCCTAGGCTAATTGCTTATGGAGCCTTAGTATACTTTATCATACTCCCCGGTTGCTTTCTTTTCTTCGGAGAAGGTATGCAATCCCTTTCCCTCTGTTTAAGCCTTGGGCTTATCCCTAAGTGGTTTTTTCCGAATTTATTTTCGATAAAACTATACTAGGTTGTTACTGTACCTTCCTGTTCCTGTAGTTATGGTTCAAGAGGGACAGAACAACAGAGTTTTTAGTCTGAGTCTGTGTTGTCTGGCTTGGGGCAGAGTCCCCCTCGCTGACCTAACACATACAAAGGGAGCTTAGCTCCCTTAGGTCACTACCGAAGGTTTCTGTAGTTATGATTCCTTCTTTTGTGATCTACCAGACTAGTCCTGTTGCTGTTCTCGGGGGAGGATAAGTTCTTCCCTTGGGAGTAGCAACGCCTTCCTTGCTTTGGTGCTCTGGAAGCTGGCAAGTATTGCTGGCCTTTCCCCTTAGATCTCCCTTAGGCTAAGATAAGTTTCTTGGCTACGGGTGATCTGTCACTAAAGCAAGGTTGGCAGGACCCTCTTGTCCCTTCCCCCTCTATCTCCGTAATGGCCTAGCCATTACTGTACTGTACCTTGCCGGCCGGCAGAGCTGGCCGGCAGGGGTCTTACTGTACTGTACGTCGTTCTACTTCTGGACCTAGTATAGGTTGGGATGTGGAATTGACTCAGCCCATTGCCGGCCGGCAGAGCTGCTGGCCGGTGTATAGATATCTAATATTATGCCATATATTATTTACATTACGTACAGTTATGAACATTACATTTGCTTTATTATTATTTCGTAGAAGAATGACATTTATTTCCATTTATCTTTTCACATTACATATACTGTACGACCACTTTTTCATTATGCATCGTGGCAACAATGTAATCAGATGTGTCAACACTGCCTTTCTTTCCGCCATGTGCATATAATAGTCAGTCATTGTTCAGTGGTCACTGTATCGACAAGCATGGGCCTGTTCCCCGCTGCTTGTCACATTTATGTCCGTTTGTCTCTATTTTACGGGATTTTAAAGAACCTACTGGTTTAAATTGTCACCCTCCATTACATTTATTACATGGATGTATGTGGCAGTATCACACACATGGCGCAGTGAGTAACCGGACGTTATGGATTCCAAGACGACGACCGCCATTGCTGTTTACTTCTCGTCTCGTGTCGCACATTGGATCCCTTACAGTGACTCAAGATTTTAACTACAGTGTCTCTTAAGAACGATACAGTGTTTGTGCAGTGCAGGGTTAGAGTGTCAGTGTGTTACAGTGCTGTGTTGCATTATGTTAGTGTCCTTGCCAACATTTTTTTTAGGACATTTGAACTCTGGCGCCATTTTCTCAGCAGCCCCACCACACGTCCTCCCTCTTTCATGCATCGATGGTGACTGAGGCGCGAGGCTCTAGCCTCTCGCCCAGAGGCACGCTCACTCACCCCACCCGCCTCCCCTCGGATCGCAACACACACTCGCTCGCTCACCCAACTGCCGCTTATTTCACAAGATCACTGACAAACATTGTAATTTTTAACTCTCCAAAGTGATTTCTTTCGCTCACATACAGCGATTTGGATATTTTTCTGGATCTCTACAGATTTCAAGCTTTCTTAAGACACCAAACTCAATATGGCTGAGCAAGAGGAACAGCTAATTGATTTATTGGATCAGACAGAGGATCAGACGGAGGATCAGGCAGAGGATCAAACGGAGGGTCTGACGACGGACGAAGTACCTTTGCACCTCCCCACTGCTGATGAAGATACCAGCACTCTCCCTCCTCCCCTGACTCCCAATAGGTCAGGAGACCACAATAATGATATACTTCATCTCATCCATTTTCTACAGACTTCCAGCCTGCAAGAACAAGACCGGCGACGACAAGAGGAGCAGACCTTCAGACTACAGATGGAATAATCAAGACAGGAAGACAACCAGCGGTTCATGTCCCTTTTCTCCTTGCTATCAGGACAGATTGCGGCATCGCAACCCCAGCAACCTAACCCCATAATTGCACCTCCTGTTACACCTGTTCCCCCAACCCCTGACTTCTCAGTGCATACACCTACAACGTCTAGCAAGCCTACGGTCCATCCCCCACCTCTCTTGCAACAAGATGCAACGTATCAAGTGTTTCGCCAATGGAGACTCCGTTTTGAGGATTATGCAGCATTAGTTGGACTTGATAGATTACATCAAACTTCCCAGCTGATTCACCTGAGAACCTGCATCTCCCTGGACGTCCAGCGCCTGCTTACGCATACACTGGGCATCCCTCCCAACACATCACTTTCCCTTACAGAGGTGTTGGATACACTGCAGAAGCACTTTCGTAGCCTTAGAAATGAAGCCTTACGACGCAGGGAATTGTTGTCCTGTAAACAAGCTGTCGGAGAATCATTTGCAGACTACTACGCACGCCTCAAGGATCTTGCTGATGAAGTGGACTTATGCACTGGCAACCCCACCTCTTGCACTGAACGGCAATTGCAGATGGTAATTTTGATGGGTGTGAGAGACGAAGAGTTAATACAACGCCTTATCCCCCTCCAACCCTCATCTACCCTCACAGAGTTTGTGACATGCTGCCGCTCTTACGAATCTACACGTGCAACTGCATCAGCCATTGCATCTTCCCCTAGCCAAGTCAACGCAGTATCTACGTACAAGAAAAACCAGCGTCTGCAGAAGAGGACTTCTCATCGATCTCCTGATCAACGCTCTCACCAGTCTCATAACAGTGACCCTTGTCAATATTGCTCTCGCAAACACGATTCTGGACAATGCCCAGCCACTGGTGCATCGTGCAATAACTGTGGACGAACAGGTCATTGGCCCCGCACTCAGAAATGCCCTGCTAAGGAAGCTCAGTGCAATAACTGCAAGAAACAGGGACATTTTGAGAAGATGTGCATGTCTACCAAGAAAAGTCAGACTGGATATACAGTTTCACCTTCTACTACTAAGTCAAACACCAGCTGCCGTTTCGTGGGTGATAACTCGGGTAGTGAGTCCCCCACACCAGTCACTGTCTCTCTGTCATTTGGCGATATATCATCACATATCCAGCTAATCCCCGATACAGGAGCAGACATCACAGTGATTGGCACCATACATTTGGATGCACTCGGCATACCTCGGGCAAGCCTTGAACCTCCACCCATGACAGACGTTGTGACAGCAGATGGATCCCCCATGACACCGGCTGTAGGATACTTCCAGGCAAAACTTCATCTTGGCAACAAGTTTTGCTCAGCAACCATACATGTTCATGAGGATATCCAGACTCCCCTCCTCTCTCGTGAACATTGCCGAGCCCTTGCCATAGTGTCACCGGACTTCCCGAAGCCAATCCTCAAGGTAACACATGTCAACAGATGTGCTCAGTTTCCTGCCTCCGCTATGACGTCACCTGCAGCTATTAAGGACTATTTTCTTCGGCACTTCAGCGACGTCCTCATATCCAAAAGAAGGATCTACAAACCCAGCCACTAAAGAAAATGACAGGCTCTCCAATGAGGATTCACCTGAAACCTGGCGCTACACCCTTCGCTGTCCATACGCCCAGGCCCATTCCGTTTGCTCTCAGAGATCAAGTGAAAGAAGAACTTGACTCCTTGGTGCAACAAGGAATCATCAGACCAGCAGGCGACGAACCCTCTGAATGGTGCCATCCCATGGTCTTGGTACCCAAGGACAAAGGTGTGCGCATCACTGTGGATCACACCCATCTAAATTCTCAAGTAGCCCGCCCTACACACCCATCACCAACGCCCCATGATGCTGTCCGCAATATCTCTCCTACTGCGAAGTACTTCACCACAGCGGATGCCCTGCATGGCTATTGGCAAATGGAGTTGGCAGAAGAGGACCGCCACCTGACTACATTTATAACTCCGTACGGAAGATTCCAGCACTGTCGTGGGCCAATGGGATTTTCAGCAACAGGTGATGCATACTGCCTCCGTGGAGATATGGCACTACAAGGTGTTCCCAACTGTGTGAAAGTTGTAGATGATATCCTCCTTTCCGACGAGGATCTCCCTTCCCACCTACAACATGTGCACCAGATGCTGACCAGATGCCGTCAATATGGCATAACCCTCAACAAGGACAAGTTCACTGTAGCCGCCCCTAAAGTTAACTTTTGCGGTTATGTCTTATCATCCGATGGTATTGCAGCAGACCCTGACAAGGTATCAGCTATACGGGACTTTCCTACACCATCTAACGTGACAGATGTTAGGTCGTTTATGGGTCTTGTCAATCAACTTGCCGACTTCACTCCAGACATCGCAGCAGCAGCACAGCCCCTACGCCCACTTATGAGCCCCAAACGCTCATTCGTCTGGACGCCTGACCATGAGCGAGCATTTAAGAAAGTCAAGACAGCTCTGACTTCACCTCCTGTCCTAGCACCCTTCAATCCTGCCTCGCCTGTAGTTCTACAAACAGATGCTTCACGCCTATATGGTCTCGGTTATGCCCTACTTCAAGATAACGGCCGAGGTCAGATGCGTCTCGTCCAGTGTGGCTCTCGTTTCCTTACGGATACTGAGACTCGTTACGCCACCATAGAGCTGGAGCTACTTGCAGTCACTTGGGCTATAGCTAAGTGCCGCCTCTACTTGTCCGGACTTCAGCATTTCACCTTAATGACTGATCATCGTCCCTTGATACCGATTCTCAATCACTACACTCTGGATGCTATTGAGAATCCACGCCTTCAACGTCTCAAGATGAAAGTGGCCCCCTACATCTTCACTGCAGTATGGCGCGCAGGGAAACAACTTTGCATACCAGACGCCCTGTCTCGCTCCCCAACCAGTCGCCCCACACCTGAAGATGAAGAAGAATGCACTACTTCGACTGCACATGTCAGGCGTATCGTTGCCAGCACCGCAACTTCTACTGACGACCAGGCAACAGGACCCATCATCGAAGAGGATAAGTCTCTACAAGAAATCCGCATGGCCGCATCTCAGGATCAAGATTACAGTCGTCTCGTTCACTACGTATCCAATGGCTTTCCCACCAACCGCTATGATCTCCACGCTTCCGCCCTCCCGTATTGGAAGCTGGGGGACAACCTTTACGCGGATGGAGAGTTGGTATTGTACGGACCCCGGATCGTCATCCCTGCAGCCCTCCGTCGACGCACCTTGGATCGACTCCACGACAGCCATCGAGGGATTGAAGCTACACGACGTCGTGCAATGCAGACAGTATTCTGGCCAGGCATCAATGCAGATATTAAGAGTAAAGTAGAAAGCTGTGAGGCCTGCCAACAGCTTCTCCCTAGTCAGCAACAGGAACCTTACATGTGTGACGACCACCCATCCCGGCCCTTTGAAAGCGTGTCGGCTGACTTCTTCCACGTAGCAGGGAAATCCTTCCTTGTTATTGCGGATAGACTTTCAGGCTGGCCTGTGGTTGTTCCCTGTGGACGTGACACAACTACAGCCAGAGTTACAAGAATGTTCTGTGTTTTCTTCCGCGAGGTTGGTGTTCCACTCCGCTTACGAACTGATGGAGGACCCCCATTTTCCAGCCACGACTTCAAGCAATTTGCTGACCGCTGGGGAGTTCATCACATCATCACATCTCCACATTACCCTCAGTCTAATGGACACGCAGAAGCTGCCGTGAAAGCTGTGAAACACCTCATCCTCAAGACCGCCCCATCCAGGAACATAGATTGTGAAGCCTTTGATAGAGGACTGATGGAGCTTCGGAATACACCGAACCCTGCTGGACGCTCCCCTGCACAGATTCTCTATGGCCATCCTCTCCGCACTTGTGTTCCAGCCCACCCCAGATCATTCAAAGAGGAGTGGCAAACCAAGACCGAAGATTACAACCGCCGCACTGCTGCCCAAACCGACCAGGCTGTGAGCCTTTACAACTCTCATGCCCGCCATCTACCCAAGCTCACCATCGGCCAACGAGTGAGGATACAGGATGCAACGACGCTTCGATGGGACAAGATTGGTACCGTGATGGGCCGAGGAATGGCCAGAAGGTATGAAGTACGCCTTCCAAGTGGTCGTGTATGGTTTCGAAACCGACGACATTTACGCCCAGTGGCTAATATAAGTGATGACACCTCTCCCCAAGACCCTGTGTCCCCTTGTTCTGGCCAGGAAAGACAGCCATCATCCGAACCCTCCAATATCCCTCGTCATTCACCTCGACTAGCTCAGAGAAATTACTGTTCCGCTCGAGACACTGCTACGAGCGTAAAGGGGGAGGGAGGTGTATAGATATCTAATATTATGCCATATATTATTTACATTACGTACAGTTATGAACATTACATTTGCTTTATTATTATTTCGCAGAAGAATGACATTTATTTCCATTTATCTTTTCACATTACATATACTGTACGACCACTTTTTCATTATGCATCGTGGCAACAACGTCATCAGATGTGTCAACACTGCCTTTCTTTCCGCCATGTGCATATAATAGTCAGTCATTGTTCAGTGGTCACTGTATCGACAAGCATGGGCCTGTTCCCCGCTGCTTGTCACATTTATGTCCGTTTGTCTCTATTATACGGGATTTTAAAGAACCTACTGGTTTAAATTGTCACCCTCCATTACATTTATTACATGGATGTATGTGGCAGTATCACACACAGCCGGCAAGGGTCTTATGTTTTCGAGTGCTGCCCGGACCTCTCTTGGTCCCTCATCCATGACTGCCGGCAGAGCCAGACGGCATTGGTCAAGGAAGCCTGAATTAGTTTCTCCCCTTCCTTATATGCACTCTTTCGGTTGCCGGGCTTGGAGGTTGTGTACACTCTTATCCCGGCATCCATTCTATTTTTCTTCTAGTGCTGTACCTGTCCCGGCTGCCGGCCTCATAGGCCGGCAGCCGGGCAGGTGTAGTCCTCTGGTTCTTTTGCTGCCGGCTGGCATCGGTCTTGTACCTTTGCCGGCCGGCTTATGTCAGTCCTTGTCTGCCGGTCACCAAGAGTGTGGCCGGCAGCTGGGTACTACCTTGTGTAGTTGCTGGCCGGCAGCCATTGCCGGCCAACACTGGCTGTTACCGGCCGGCAGTTGCTGCCGACCGGCACAGGCATTTGAACCAGAGTGCTGCCGCCCTATAGCTGTTAAGTAGTATACTTTAAAGCTAGTTGTGGTGTGTGCCGGCCAGCAAAGGCAGGCCGGCACACATCCCCC
Organism: Palaemon carinicauda; assembly: GCF_036898095.1. NCBI lineage: Eukaryota > Metazoa > Arthropoda > Malacostraca > Decapoda > Palaemonidae > Palaemon > Palaemon carinicauda. The sequence goes on from NC_090751.1 coordinate 61,584,795, forward strand.
TATACTGTACTAGTATTCTTCTGTATAGCATATACAGTAAGAAGAAAACTATAGTAAAGGTTTTGGTACAGCACTGTATCTTCTAACACTATTGTGTTTTCTTGCACATCCCTTTGCTGTTGCCCTCAGATAGGAAGCTGAGTTCTTCCCTGTCTATTATCCAGGATTTTAAAATCATTGCTTAGGTGTGAGCTCCACCTGTTTCCTCTGGAAACCTTGCATTGGTTACTCTAGAAGAGATAAACCATTTTTTATTTTATTATCTGGAAGGCTGCACCAATGGGTTGTGAGGGAAACACAAGTGTGTGTCTTTCCTTTCTGAATTGTTATGCTATACTATGCATATCCAGTGATACATAGTTCACTTGATACTCATGGAAATTTCTTCTCTTTACAGAAGGACACTCCGAAGTGGGGAAGTGCTTTCTGCAATGTCAGCAGCAAGAACCTCTGCGGACATGAGTTTTGTAGGAGACACGCAGCATACGCTGTCTCTAAGGATGATCTCCGGTATTGGGACCCTCAGGTATGTACTGTGTGCACTAACCGGATTAATGAGACATTTAAATAGCTAGGAAGAAGCTTCGTACCTGGGTAAGGGGCTTCCAAAAGAACACTTCTGGCCCTTATCTTCCAAGTGAGAAGATGAGGGCATATCTTTTCCCTAAGGCATCAGCTGATGCAGTGATTCCCCAGCCTCAAGAGGAGATCCCCTAAGTTCAGATCCAGGTGGATGCTGAAGTCGCGGTTGCGATGCAAGACATCCAGCTAAATGACAGGATGTCTGATGTGGACGGGTGTCAGGAGGAAGACCTCCTGGCAGAAGCCCAGGATGAAGTTCAAGCCCCTCTACATCGGCCGGTCTCCCAGTAGAGCTGGGACAGGCCCTCTCTTCTATTGTTGGAATGATCCAACAAATGCAGAAGGAGAATCAGGAGAAGGCGGCTGCAATGGAACTGCGAATGCAGTGCCTTGCAGAATCACATGGGCCCCAGAAAAAGCTCAATGTGAAAGACCTTCCCTTGTGCTCAGATGCTAACCCATGGAGGTATGCTGAGCACATGCCGATGACGACTGGAAAGATCGTCATCTCGGATAAGCTGGGCTCAGTTCCCCTGGAGGGTGGAATTCTGGCCCAGCAAGGCATCATATCCGGACTGTTATGTCCGGCTGAGGAAGGAACCAGCTTCAAAGGAGGAGACAGAGCCGAAGGAGGTCATAGTGATGGACCATGCTAAGGCTCAAGCTCTACTTTCATCCTCGATGAAAGAGAGGGGCTTCTCTAACTCAAAGGTAGCTGCATTGAATAGGAAGCTCCCTTCCTTTGTGTCCTCGCCTACTAGAGCCTTCCCCCTTTTACAGAAAGGGTTTCTGGCTGTACTAAAAGCAATCGAGGCCGGCAAGTCTTGCCCCTCCCTAGAGGAGTGTAAACCCTTGTCGCTGGCCCTGCCTATGGACCACAAAGATTGGAAGGACGTCCATCTTACGTTCTCAGTGGGAAAGTTGGAGGCTGATATTGCCTGACGTCAGTTCGGCAAGGACCTCCCTAAGCTGTCTGACTTTCTTTTGCGAAGTGAGTTCGATACAAAAGAAAGACTGACTGCCTCAATGTCTCTTCAGACTACTCTCGAGACGATGGCAAGTGACCCCAAGGTCCATGAAATGTTCATGGTAGTGGCCAAGCCTCATCTGGCCACAGTGACGAAGGACCTTTATGGCTTCGTCAAGGCAAGGAGAGCTTGTAGGGAGTTCGTGTTTACCTCGGCTACGGTGAGGCACGAGCTAAAGAAACTAATCTCCTCCAACATTTGGAGAAAAGACCTTTTTCCCTACCGACTTGGTCAAAGAAGTTGTTGATAAAGCCGCCTTGGAGAATAGAAACCTTCTCCAGAAGTGGGGCCTGGCTATCAAAAGAAAGTCTTCCCCGGATGAGGGTCCTCAACCAAAGAGGAAGACTATGAGGACTAGGCTACCGTCTCGGCCAGCCAAGCCTCTAGACAGCAACAGCAACTGCAATTGCCATTGCCCCCAGTGCCCCAGATCGTGGCACAAACCCCGACCACCTTTCAGTGGGTACCCCAGGCCGTGTCGACACAGTCCACGGCATTCACCCCAGCGTTCGAAGGGCAGTCTACTTCCTTTCGAGCAAAGCCTAGAGGAGCAGCCAGAGGCTCGTCTAGACGCCCCTCAAGGGGAAGGGGATTCAGGGGTGGTCGTGGTCAGGAAGGCAAGACCTCAGGACGGCAGTCCAAGTGAGGTGATACCGGTAGGAGGGAGACTTCTGAAATTTCGGGATCGGTGGACCTTCGATCCCTGGGCCCACAGCCTACTCAAGAATGGACTGGGCGGGAGCTGGTACAGCACTCCACCCCCGTACCTTCGGTTTTTCCAACACTCCACCCCCGTTATGGAGGAGTACGTTCAAGAACGGTTGGAGAAAATGGGTGAAGCTAATCAATTTCTAAGGGAGGCTGTTTTGTGTTCCCAAGAAAGACTCGGAAAAGCTCAGAGTCATTCTGGACTTGTCGCCACTTAACAAGTTCATAGTGAATTGCAAATTCAAAATGCTAACACTGCAACACATAAGGACCTTACTGCCCAAGAGGGCATATTCCGTCTCTATAGACTTGTCAGACGCCTACTGGCACATTCCAATTAGCCATCGACTCTCCCCCTACCTAGGGTTCAGGCTACAACGAAGACTATACGCCTTCGGAGCCATGCCATTCGGGCTAAACATAGCCCCAAGGATTTTTACGAAGCTTGCGAGCATAGCTCTCAAACAATTTCGCCTAAAGGGAATTCAGGTAGTAGCCTACCTGGACGACTGGTTGGTGTGGGCAGCATCCGAGACAGAATGCTTGCAAGCTTCCAGTCAAGTGATCCAGTTCCTAGAGTACCTAGGCTTCAAGATCAACAGAAAAAGTCTCGACTTTCTCCATCTCAAAAGTTCCAGTGGCTAAGATCCACTGGGACCTTTTGTCACACCGTTTCTCCACCCCGGCGAAGAAAAGGAAGGAGATAGCGGGTTCTGTCAAGAGACTTCAAGATTCCGAAAGGATATCAAGACACGAGCAGGAGAGAGTACTGCGCTCTCTCCAGTTTGCTTCGGTGACAGACCCAGTGCTAAGAGCACAGCTAAAGGATGCAATCGGAGTTTGGAGAAGTTATGCATCAAACGCGTGAAAAGATCTGAGAAGACCAGCCGCTTCGGCTAAGTACTCTTCTCAGGCCTTGGTCCCAAGCCAGACATCTAAAGAAGTCAGGTTCTTCTTCAGCCACCTCCCCCGTCGGTGACGATTCACTCAGACGCCTCGAAGGAGGGATGGGGAGGTCACTCTCATCGGAAAAAAGTCCAGGGGACTTGGTCCAGGCTATTCAAGACCTTTCTCATAAAACTTTCTAGAAGCTAGGGCAGTGCTCCTTACCTTAAAGAAAGTCTCCCCGCGTCATTCGTTCCACATAAAGTGGTAATAGACAGCGAGGTAGTTGTGAGATACTTGAATCGACAAGGATCGAGGTCACCACCTCTCAACCAGGTGATGTTGGCCGTCTTCCGATTGGCGGAAAAGAAGAAGTGGTACCTGTCGGCAGTTCACCTTCAAGGAGTCCGCAATGTGACAGCGGACGCTCTATCCAGGTTCACACCGATAGAGTCGGAATGGTCCTTAGACGCAGGATCATTCTCCTTCATTCTGAATCAGTCCCAGAACTGCAGATAGACCTCTTTGCGACGAAAGACAACAAGAAGTTGCCCCTGTACGTGCCCCGTACGAGGACCCCTTAGCGGAAGCAGTGGACGCGATGTCCCTCGACTGGAATAGATGGTCCAAGATTTATCTGTTCCCTCCTCACAACCTTCTGTTGAGGGTCCTCAACAAACTGAGATCCTTCAAAGGGTAGCGGCAATAGTGGCCCACAAGTGGCCGAACAGCGTGTGGTTCCTCCTGGCATTGGAACTGTAGCTGAAGTTTGTACCACTACCAGATCCAGTTCTGACCCAGCGAGTCCAGAAGTCAACTGTCTGCGCTTCATTACAGAAAACCCGAACCCTGCAGTTCATGATTTTCTCTCCCTAGCGGTGAGAAAGCGTTTCGGGAATTCGAAAGCCAGTATAGACTTCCTTGAGGAATATAAATGCAAATCTACTAGAAGGCAATATGAGTCATCTTGGAGAAAATGGGTGGCCTTTTGTCAAGGCGAAGATTCCGCAGGAGATCTTGACAGACTTCTGCTTATCTTTTTTCCCCACCTCCATGGTCAAGGGTTGGCAGCGAACACGATTTCAGCGTGTAAGTCTGCTTTGACAAGACCCATTCTATATGCCTTCCAGGTCGACCTAGGTAACGAGATCTTTAATAAAGTCCCGAAAGCCTGTGCTAGGCTCAGACCTTCAGCACCTCCAAAGCCCATTTCATGGTCTTTAGACAAGTTCTTCATTTTGCTTCTCTGTTGAGCAATGAAGAGTGTGCGTTAAAGGATTTGACACAAAAAGTTATTTTCCTATTTTGCACTCGCGTCCGGGGCCAGGGTTAGTGAGATTGTAGCCTCTCGAGAGAGGCAGGTCGTGTTCAGTTCCTGGATGGGGAAGAACTGAACCTGTTTCCGGATCCTACGTTTCTCGCCAAGAATGAGTTACCCACCAACAGGTGGGGTCCCTGGAGAATCTGCCCTCTGAAAGAAGATGCATCTCTATGTCCAGTAGAATGCCTAAAGGTCTATCTTCATAGAACTTCAGACTTCAAGGGTGGTCAACTATTCAGGGGAGAAACATCAGGCTCAAATTTATCTCTGAATCAACTCAGAGCGAAAATCACATATTTTATTCACAGAGCGGATCCTGACAATACACCCGCAGGTCACGATCCGAGGAAAGTTGCCTCATTCTTAAATTTCTTTAATTGTATGGATTTTGAACATCTCCGTTCATACACTGGCTGGAAGTCTTCCAGAGTGTTCTTTCGCCACTTTGCGAAGCAAGTAGAGGAACTAAAAGAGATCTGTGGTAGCAGTGGGTCGCGGTGTTAACCCTACTGTTTAACTCTGCGAGGAACAGTGGTCTTAATTGGGACGATTAATTCCAGGGTGAGTGTGTAGTTACATACTGTACTACAAACTAAGTGAGGGCACTGTGTTGCCCATCCAGACTGTTCCATTTCCGAAGGTGAACCTAGCATAAGTGCAGACATGTGTGCCGAGCGTTTCTAACGCTAATGTCATTGATTTGTAATACAGGCTTTTATGACTTTGATACCTCGGTATCTTAAAAGTGGCATCTAATGTTTTTCTTTCAGACAAACAAGCTCTGTTTACTATCATACTTATGCTTAAAGTTTTGGGTTATCCTCTTCTTGTATATATATATATATATATATATATATATATATATATATATATATATATATATATATATATATATATATATATATATATATATATATATATATATATATATATATATTGTGGCTAACCTGTCTATTTATTGCCTGTCAATAATCTGGTTCTTGAGAACCTTGCGTCTCCTTCACCTGTGTCAATTTATTGGTATAATTGAGCATTCATTCCATGTACCTTATCTGGGATAATTCTAATAGAATTGTTCCTTTATGCAAGCTATGTTGCATTGGTTTTCCTCCTATGCGGATATAAAACCTTTGTCCAATACAAGTATTGTGCGGAAAACTGGTCGATATTTCATATTGACGCAGTGGTCCTTTACAAACTATGCTTTACTTAATATAGGGCGAGACCACTTTATTAGCTTGCCTGGTATTCATACATAGATATATGTACTCTTCGAGACTTTTCCAGAGTCTAGTAGGACTCTTCCCTGCAGGGGGCAGGAAGCTCTAACATAGTTTATAGTTAGTTGAAAAGATGTATAACGGTAACATCTTAGGTCTCTTGGTCTAGTCGACCGGGAAAAAATTAAATCCGGGGAGTACGGCACGTTCTGAGAATCCACAGATACAGTAATGCTCTGGTACACTTCCATCAGGACGACATGGCTTGAGCCCAAAAAACGGATTTTGAGCGAAGCGAAAAATCTATTTTTGGGTGAGATGGCCATGTCGTCCTGATGGACCCGCCCTTGCCTTTCTAAGAAAGGGCTGTAGGACCCCTCCCTACATACAGTATCTGTAGCACCTCGTGTACGCTACAAGGAATACAGATGGCGCCAGGATTGGCGTCAGGCACGCATACGAATCGGGGGATAGGGAAGCCTTGGGAGCGGCTCCCCCTTTTTCTTTCCCGAATTCGTATCTCGTCAATCACCTCCTACGAGACGAAATCTCTGTCCAGGATGTAGATTGCCATGTGACGTGTCTAGAATACGTCCTCTGATATGTCGCGATATCCCTTTCACGAGGGATACTTTGCTCCAGGAGTTAGAATTCTGGTACCTTAAGGTAAATTCTCTGGGAATATCGCCGTAGTTGTAATATACCCTAGGAAGCTACCCTATAGGAACTTCCATCAGGACGACATGGCCATCTCACCCAAAAATAGATTTTTCGCTTCGCTCAAAATCCGTTATATACATCATGAATTTGTAAAATCATGTAGAAATTAATGGCGTGCTATAGCTAAACAATTCCTTCCGTTAACAGATACATTAGATTGTTCCGATTTCCGACATTAGTATTCTTCGAGTTTTATTTAATGCTCGAAGCTGTGAAATATTCATAAAAAAAATACTATAAATGAGTTATACGGGCCTTGAGGACATTCCAAGGGAGAGAGAGAGAGAGAGAGAGAGAGAGAGAGAGAGAGAGAGAGAGAGAGAGAGAGAGAGAGAGAGAGAGAGAGAGAGAGAGATATTACTGTAGTTAATATAGTAATTGACCACCATATGAATTAATTTTTATACATTCATGTATATCAAAAAAAGATTTTGCTTGACATTCCAAGGTTTCCAATAAAAGAATTTGTATCATGCTTCCACAAATCATCGGTATTTTTCAAATGCTATATTGACTGCTAAAGACTTTCATCAGTCTTTAGAAATTCATATATGGCACCATTAAACAATACACGAAGGATACTTTACTGTCAAAGATTTCAGAGGTTATTCGGATTCAGGTGGATGTCCCACCTAGCTCTTTAGATCGTAATGCACTTGCCTATTATTCATCAAATTTCTTACATTTCCTTTATGGTGAGCTTTGCTGTCTGATTGCCTGTATTCGTGGCCAAGAATGGTTGAAACTAAAATTCTAAATATGTACAGTAAAACCTTTGCTGCGTTGCTAAATCAATCTTTATTACAAGAGTTTTAAATTGCTTGATAATGCCGAGGCCCTATGGCAAAACTAGTGACAGCTATCACATAGTATAAATGATTGGATCCAAGTAATGGGAGATTTAAAAAAAAAAAAATAGCTGTAATTAGTGAGTCGTTGTCTTTTGAGTGTTTTAAGGATTTGTAGTAAGTATCCTAATACGAAAATTTGCCTGGCTCTAAATTATGTTACTTAGTTACTGTAGATCATTATGTCCTGTAGTCCTCCGCATACTACAAGTTTTCCCGTTAATATGGTCATCAAGAAAGTGTTCTGTAGGATAATTTTCCCGTTTGCTCTACAATCAATAAAAAATATTTTCGTTAACTGATATAATTACGAAGGAATGTGATAGAAATTGTATAAAAAATTCTAAGTGAAATACAGTCATCAAAATGCCTTAATACTCAATCCAGCTAATGAATTTTGAATGGTTCCAGTTAGGAATGGTCTAGTGAAGGTGTTTTATGCTGCCGCTCGGGAGAGATTTCTTTTCTGGACGGATAGTGAGAAACTACGACCTAAAATTGACGCCTAAGGCAAGCGGTGGTGCAAATAGAGATTCATTTTAAAAAACACCGTGGATGTTTATTAAATTAATGAATAAAAGGAACACAAAAAGGGACTTTATCATGGTGACTTGAGCCCATTTGAATCCAAACTATAAGACCGTTGTGCATGAAATTGATAAGTGAGTGTTATCTCCAAGTTATGTAATTTTCTTAAGATACAGACACTAGCAATTATACAATCACTGATAACTTAATGGTAAGGTATTAGCGTAGGAAATCTTTTTGTACTTATATCATTTGCGCTTGTATTTTTCCGGCAAATTAGGGAATATATTATAGAAGAGGAGTGGAAGTTAGCAAAAGAAAATTTTGTTGGGATTGCAAGTGATGTATGTGGCAAGAAGGTTGTTGGAGGCAGCATGAGGAAGGGCAGTGAATGGTGGAATGAAGGAGTGAAGGTAAAAGTGGAAGAGAAAAAGAGGGCTTTTGAAGAATGGCTGCAGAGTAATAGTATAGAGAAGTATGAAAAATATAGAGAGAAAAAGGTAGAAGTAAAGCGCAAGGTACGTGAGGCAAAGAGGGCAGCTGACCTGAGGCGGGGTCAGGGACTGGGTCAGTCATATGAAGAGAATAAGAAGAAGTTTTGGAAAGAAGTGAAGAGAGTAAGAAAGGCCGGCACAAGAATTGAAGAGACAGTGAAAGATGGAAATGGAAGGTTGTTAAAAGGAGAGGAGGCAAGGAAAAGGTGGGCGGAATATTTTGAAAGTTTGCTGAATGTTGAGGATGATAGGGAGGCAGAGATAATTGCTGTTCCAGGTGTTGAGGTGCCAGTGATGGGAGATGAGAATGAGAGAGAGATTACAACAGAGGAAGTGAGGAGAGCACTAGATGAAACGAGAGTAGGAAAAGCATCTGGTATGGATGGTGTGAAAGCTGAGATGTTGAAGGAAGGGGGTGTGACTGTAATTGAATGGTTGGTGAGATTGTTTAATGTGTGTTTTGTGTTGTCAATGGTACCAGTAGATTGGGTCTGTGCATGTATTGTACCACTATATAAGGGTAAGGGAGATGTGCATGAGTGTTGTAATTCAAGAGGTATTAGTTTGTTGAGTGTAGTTGGAAAAGTGTATGGTAGAGTACTGATTAATAGGATTAAGGATAAAACAGAGAATGCAATCTGGGAAGTACAGGGGGGTTTTAGAAGAGGTAGGGGTTGTATGAATCAGATTTTTACAGTTAGGCAGATATGCGAGAAATATTTAGCAAAAGGTAAGGAGGTGTATGTTGCGTTTATGGATCTGGAGAAAGCATATGATAGAGTTGATAGGGAAGCAATGTGGAATGTGATGAGGTTATATGGAGTTGGTGGAAGGTTATTGCAAGCAGTGAAAAGTTTCTACAAAGGTAGTAAAGCATGTGTTAGAATAGGAAATGAAGTGAGCGATTGGTTTCCGGTGAGAGTGGGGCTGAGACAGGGATGTGTGATGTTGCCGTGATTGTTTAACTTGTATGTTGATGGAGTGGTGAGAGAGGTGAATGCTCGAGTGCTTGGACGAGGATTAAAACTGGTAGACGAGAATGATCATGAATGGGAGGTAAATCAGTTGTTGTTTGCGGATGATACTGTACTGGTAGCAGACACAGAAGAGAAGCTTGACCGACTAGTGACAGAATTTGGAAGGGTGTGTGAGAGAAGGAAGTTGAGAGTTAATGTGGGTAAGAGTAAGGTTATGAGATGTACGAGAAGGGAAGGTGGTGCAAGGTTGAATGTCATGTTGAATGGAGAGTTACTTGAGGAGGTGGATCAGTTTAAGTACTTGGGGTCTGTTGTTGCAGCAAATGGTGGAGTGGAAGCAGATGTACGTCAGAGAGTGAATGAAGGTTGCAAAGTGTTGGGGGCAGTTAAGGGAGTAGTAAGAAATAGAGGGTTGGGCATGAATGTAAAGAGAGTTCTGTATGAGAAAGTGATTGTACCAACTGTGATGTATGGATCGGAGTTGTGGGGAATGAAAGTGATGGAGAGACAGAAATTGAATGTGTTTGAGATGAAGTGTCTGAGGAGTATGGCTGGTGTATCTCGAGTAGATAGGGTCAGGAACGAGGTGGTGAGGGTGAGAACGGGTGTAAGAAATGAGTTAGCGGCTAGAGTGGATATGAATGTGTTGAGGTGGTTTGGCCATGTTGAGAGAATGGAGAATGGCTGTCTGCTAAAGAAGGTGATGAATGCAAGAGTTGATGGGAGAAGTACAAGAGGAAGGCCAAGGTTTGGGTGGATGGATGGTGTGAAGAAAGCTCTGGGTGATAGGAGGATAGATGTGAGAGGCAAGAGAGCGTGCTAGAAATAGGAATGAATGGCGAGCGATTGTGACGCAGTTCCGGTAGGCCCTGCTGCTTCCTCCGGTGCCTTAGATGACCGCGGAGGTAGCAGCAGTAGGGGACTCAGCAGTATGAAGCTTCATCTGTGGTGGAAATGTGGGAGGTTGGGCTGTGGCACCCTAGTAGTACCAGCTGAACTCGGCTGAGTCCCTGGTTAGGCTGGAGGAACATAGAGAGTAGAGGTCCCCTTTTTTTTGTTTGTTCTTGTTGATGTCGGCTACCCCCCAAAGTTGGGGGAAGTGCCTTTGGTATATATATATAATATATATATATTATAGAAAAATGAGTACACCATACTTTTATGACAGTTTCGGAAAATTACTACGTTCTGAAAAAAAAACTTTTTAATGATTTATCAATAAAGTAAATTTCTAAAAGGTCTTGCTAGAATGTAAAAGTGATCTCATTTGCCGCAAAACAACTCATTTTCGATTCGATTAACTAAACGCTGATTACATTCAAAGTGCTATGCCGTCATCGGTTTTTACTGTATCCATCACTGATTATTTATTATGCAAAGTTAATACTTACATTCGTTTCTAATCAAGATTCCAACAACAACTACGTTATTCTACTGCTACTGCAACTGCAAATCGACTAATAATGAATTAGGTCGGTAATATTTGCCAGAACATTAACGGTTATCAAATTGGATTTAGGCAATGATACAATATTCTACAAGATGTATCATGAGTCTTCATTTAACCTCTCTCCACAACCCCTAGAATACAAATGATTGACCTGCGGAGGGGAAATTCCCCTTCTCCCACCGACCATACCATTAAGTGACTAATGGCCTCCTCCCAAGAAATAATAGTAAAAATAATGAAAAAAAAAAAAGTGTATTCTTACCACTATTGGATTTTAAATAATTGCATGGCTTATGATTTGAAACTCTATACCCTGTATTGTATTACAAAAAAATAACTAAGTCTTAGAATTTTGAATATGTATGGATGTGGTGTTGAAGAGATGAAATGTAAGATAGCTGATTTGTTCTAGAAAAGAAGGCAAGATGCCTTGGCACTTGGTGAAACAAAAGGGAAAGACAGTGAATGCTGTGGTTTTGTCTGGGATGCCTGAAGGATGTTGAGATAGGGAAGATGTAGCACTTGCAGTTTACTTTTTCAATTCCCCATGCTCAAAGAGTACAAATTCACCCGCTCAATCTGGCAGAGTACAAATATATTAGTTCAAGGATTGTACAGACAACACTGAGTGTGGCAGGTGTAGATAGTCCAGGAATTAAAAGCAGTGAGAGTAAAAGAGAATCATTTTGGGAGAGTTTAAATTAGTGCCTATCTGAGCAAATAGGAGTGGATTGGAAAAAGCCTTTAATCTCCCATTGTCCTATCTTTCCTTCAAGCATTGTTCCACTATTAATCTACAAAAGGACTAAAAATAAGTTACGGCGCTAGCAATCTATTATCAAAAGAATTACAGAGTAGCAAAAAGTAAAACACATAAAAAAAAAACACAAACTGTTCACCTTTGATGGTCATGGTTTGGACAGATATCCTAGCTGGGATTAAGTACTTTATTTGAACAAAAATCTGAAAAAGCCACTCCTTGCAAGTGAAAAAGTAGCAGGAAATATTTACATCTAAAAAGGTATCCAATTCCAATTCAGGTGTGTGTCTGCACATCTGATAAACGCTTGGAACATATATTACCTACAGAAACAAAACCCTTTGAAACACCTGAATTGAAAACTCACAATATTCATTATTCAACAATAATTTCGGCTTTAAAGATAAAATACCGTTGTTCCTATAATAAACAAAAATATCTTCAACGTTGTTTTGTGTAAGCATGTTTTCATGTTAAAGGGGATGGTTGGTTCATTTAGATCTTAAAATACACCTCTGGGGATCACTAACGATTGTCTGCAAAGTCTATAGAATGCTAGGTGCAACTATCTTTGCTCCAAAACTGACCGCGGTCTGCGCAGTGTATGTTTGTATGCCGCATAATACAAGTATACAAAAACCTGATATTAAAATGGGAAAACGAACTGCAAAACCATCCACATCCATTTTATCTTGGTGTCACTCTTGATAGAAAACCGAATTTCAAGGAGCATTCTACACGCTCAAGAAAAAAAGTGGCCACCAGAAATAACCTCCAAGCAAAATAGCATCCACTAAGTCAGGAGCTGATCACAGATGAAAGTGCTATAAGGGAAATGGTGAACAATATGAAGTGTTCTCATTGTGATTCTTAAAATATAAGAGTTCAGTTTACCCATCATCAAGTAGAAACATTTATAAAAGTAATATGGGAGTGTAAACACGTCATTATAGATACTAAAAAAGGGGGCAGACCCCCTGCAGCCAAAATGGGACGAGAATGGGATGATTGATTTTTAGGCTAGTTATGATGGATCTTGGCATAGGAGGGGGCACAGATCAAATCTAGGTGTGGAAGCAGTTTTCGACATTGAAACAAGATTGATATTAGATACTGAGACATTGAGTAAGATGTGTTCATTCTGTCAAAAGAAAGCAGCAGCTTTGAAAGCAAAGAAAATAAGTGAAGAAGACTATCAACGTTGGGAAACGGACCATGCCCCTTTTTGTGATATAAATCACTAATGCTCCTCAGGGGCTATGGAAACAGCAGCTGCTTTACAGATGTGGGGCAGATCTGAAGCTCACAAAATGAGATACCAAACATTTATATCGGACAGGAACAGTGCTGCTTTTGGAGCTGTCCGTGATATAAACAACAGCACCGGACCATATGGCGAGGCACACACAGTACAAAAAGAGAGTGCATTAACCACGTGGGAAAAAGACTACGTTCTCCACTTGATAACCTGTGGAAGGAGCCTGTAGAAGTGAAAATTGTAACTGGCAACAGAAGAAAACTGACAACCTATAAAGGAAAATCCAGACTTACAGAGGAAGTTAGAGACAGGCTCCAGTTTTATTTTCAACAATCCTTGTAAAGAACACTTGGCACTATTGCCAAGAGATGAGAGATGCCATTGTCTCTAGTGATTATCACTGTCGAGTGATGAAAATCTGAAGCATCATTTATGTTCTCAGGGTAGAGACAGCTATTGCTTTTATAATTCAGGCACTGCTAAAGGCTCACCTAATTCACATGCCACTATGCAAATATCTTTCAAACTTGAACCTTATCCGATGGATGAATTGATGGAAATCTACCAGAGGATGACAACGGATGACATGATGATGTGCTGCCTGAAAGTTTTTACTCAAAACAAAAATGGATCTCTTCATGCTTGCCTTTGGTGTATTTGCCCCAAGCATCGCGATGCTAAAGAAACAATGTATGACTTTGCTGTGGCAGCAGCAGTATGCAACTACAATGTGGGTTATGCGGTCATACCTACCTATGGAACTTGGCATTGAATAAAGTACTAATTTAGAATTATATCTGAATAAAGAGGATAGCAAAATGGATATTCCCTATAAGAAAACGATGATAAACAAGTGGCTGCCAGCAGATAAGTATTATGTAGTAGGAAAATTTTAGAAAAGCTGCATTTTCTCTCAAATAAGTTTTTTGGGTTTTAACTTACGAATCTCCTTTGATAATAAAGATATTGACTTGAATTTTTTTAATATTATCAACAGTAAATTCTATTTAAAACTGTCAGATACTTTTTTTTTTTATTATTGATATCTTTATTTCTATAACTTTTTATCTAGTTTTTTAATGAAGTAATTTTTTTCTTTAATTTTTTCGCAATTTTGTTTTTCACTGAAAAATTTATTCAAAATGACTTGTTCTTTAATGTGATGTTTCAGAAAATGGAACTGTATTAGTATTTTTTGTGTCACCATTTTGAAAATTAATAATAATTTGACTTTTTTTGCAATTTTTTTCCTTTTTTATTTCTTTGAACTTCTTTTTAAAATTGATAACATAAATGTAGGTAATCTCATTGTTCTTTGTGCCAAGTTCCAATACTGTACGCAAATATTTTGATGATTTTGGCCAAAAACTAATGCTGGGTCACTGGACACGACCTCGCTTCAGGTCTTTTGGCTTGCTCTTGAGGGAGACGTAGAGGGGGTTAAGACTGGCAGTGATGGTTGGCAGGAACCGATGATGATAGTTTATCATGCACAAGTATTCCTGCAGTGCTTTGAGGTCGATGGCATGGGGAAATTCTGAACAGTTGCTATCTTCTTGGGGAAGGGGTAGACGCCTTTAGGAGTGACTACATAGCCGTTCTATTGTAAGCTGCATTTTCTCTCAAATAAGTTTTTTGCGTTTGAACTTACTTATCTCCGTTGATAATAGATATTGACTTCAATTTTTTTTAATGTTTTTATCGGGAAATTCTATTTAAAACTGTCGTAGACTTTTTCGTTATTATGGATATCTTTATTTCTATAATTTTTTATATAGTTTTTTAATGTAGTAAATTTTTATCTTTTCTTTTGTCGCAATTTATTTTCATATTTTTCTGAGAATTCCTGAATTTCCTCTGACAAATTTGTTCAAAGTGATTTTTTTTTAACGTGATGTTTCAGAAATGGAACTGAATTAATTTTTTTTGTCATTTTGAAAATTAATAAAAATTTGACTATTTTGCAAATTTTCTTTTCCTTTTTTATTTCTTTGAACTTCTTATTAAAATTGATAACATAAAAGTAGGTAATCTTATTGTTATTTGTGCCAAGTTCCAATACTGTGTGCAGATATTTTGACAATTTTGGCCAAAAACTAATGCTAGGTCCCTGAAAATTACCTCGCTTCAGGTCTTTTGGCTTGCTCTTGAGGGAGACGTAGAGGGGGTTAAGACTGGCGGTAATGGTTGTCAGGAACCGATGATGATAGTTTACCATGCCCAAGAATTCTTGCAGTGCTTTGAGGTCGATGGCATGGGGAAATTCTGAACGGTTGCTATCTTCTCGGGGAGGGGGTGGACGCCTTTAAGAGTGACTACATAGCGGTGATGGAGGTGTTCCTCTTTGGAAGAAGAGAGTACAAATATGTTGTTCACGTAACATATGCAGTAGAGAAGATCCCCTAAGATGCCATCCATGAGGCACTGAAATGTGACCCCAGCATTACAAATGCCAAAACAGAAGTAATTGATGGTGTATGTAAAGAAGAGGGTGGTGATGGGGCTTTTGGGGATGTCATCTGGTTTGATGAGCACCTGATAATACCCCTTGAGGGAGGTAGAGCGTGGAGAAAACCTTTGCTTTGTGAAAATAGGAGGTAACGTCGGCCATGTTTGGGAAAGGGTAGTGATCCGGTTCTGTGTGGATGTTGAGATGCCTGTAATCCCCACACAGGCACTGGGAATTATCCTTCTTCAGAACGATTTGTAAGGGTGATGTCCATGGGCTTGAGGCCTTTTAGCAAAGGCCCATTTCTTCCATTTCAACGAACGTTTCTTCACTGGTTGCCAAACGATCTAAGGCCAGAGGTCTAAATCTGGCAAACAAGGGGACTCCATGGTCTTGACATGGTGATAAATACCGTGCTTGACGGGAACCGTGGATGCTTGGCGAAGTTCAGGACGGAAGACTTCTGATTATGACGTGAAGAAGTAGGCGTAGGCCTCCCATGTTACGCTGATGTGGAGTGTCTAGTTGGAGGAAGTGGGTTGAACAGGCGTTGATAAGTACGAGTCTACATTGACTAATCATTTTTGCCCCACATCAACCAGGTGGTGGAAATTTGCTTGGAAATCTGCACCGAGTAGTGGCACTGAGGAATTTCAAATGGTATTTGGTGCTCTCAAATGACAATAGTGTGAGTGTCTCGTACCCATTGTGTGGGGACCTCAAATCTGTTGGGAGGTACCGGGAAGAAATCAGCAGGATTAAAATGACTACGTTATGTCCTGGAGTGTTACTTTGGTAGAGGGGAATGGCAAGCACCAGTGTCTAACAAAAACCTCACACCCATACCTGCATCATGTAAAAAGAAAAGATTAGTGACAGCGGAGGCCACCACCACAAACGATGGCCTATGTAAACGTTTTTTGGATACTGAAAACTATCTGAATATTTTTTTCACAGCAGACCAGAATCTTGAGTGGTAGTAGCAAAACTGCTGTGGAAAGGATATCATTAATTGGCTGGAGAGGTCAATGGTTGGGGCGTGAGCTGAGGGTGGCACATGTGGGTGGTGGGTGGCTTTGACTCTGCTTCAGCCTGTCACAGGGCAGGTGCCTGTGTCTTAACGCATTCACGCCGGCTTCTGTCAGTATTGAGTAGTTAACCTTTCCATCAGGGGTGGAGCCGTTGTGGGGGTCTTGCGGTGGTACAATGGCTGTCTATAAGGGTGTTGACTTTAGACATCAGGACCTTCATTGGCAAAGTATCAACATCGGGAAAGGTGGTGTGTACAGATTCAGGTAGGTATCGTACCCAGAGGCACCATTTTAATGACTATGTTATGTCCTGGAGTGTGACTTTGGTAGCGGGGAATGGCAAACACCAGTGCTTACCAAAAACCTCACACCGGTACCTGCATCATGTAAAAAGAAAAGATTATTGACAATGGAGGCCACCGCCACAAACGATGGCCTACTTACATGTATTTTGGACACTGACAACCATATGCATATCTCTTCACAGCAGACCAGAATCTGGGGTGATAGTAGCACAACTGCCACAGAAGGGCATCATTAATATGCTGGAGGGGTCATTGGTTTGGGGGGGGGAGCTAAGGGTGGCACATGTGGGTGGTTGATGGTTTTGACTCTGCTTCAGCCTGTCACAGGGCAGGTGTCTGTGTCTTACCGCATTCACGTCGGCTTCGGTCAGTGTTGAGCAGTTATTCTTTTCATCAGGAGTGGAGCCGTTGATGGGGGTCATGGATGGTGAAGTGGCTGTCCATAAGGATGTTGACTTTAGTCATCACGACCTTCATGGGCAAGGTATCGACATCAGGGATGGCGAAGTGTACAGATTCGGGTAGGCGTCGTACCCAAAGGGCAAAAAGTAGGTTCACTTCCCAAGGAGACCCATGTGCAGCAGGTTGCAAGCAAATGATAATGTTCATTTCCCTAGGGGTAAGCGAAGCCTTTTGGTCCCCCAATGGATGTTGAGAGAGCTAAAATACTTGGCTATATGGGCGGTTGGTAATGATGAGTACTGCTCCAGGAGTAATTTTTAGGGCGTCATGCGCTAATGTGGCGTCCCCTTGGCAGCAAAGCCAATAGGAGATTTCTGGAAAAGCATCCTCGGGCATTGCCACAAGGACATAGTCTGCTTTATTGCTTTGAGATAATCACTCATGTAATAATGTTTATATTTAAATTACTTTTAAAAGTCAAAATTTGTGCTTCGGTTGTTATTTGCATTGTCTAGCACTAGCGACGAAATAACAGGTGATGTAAAGGTGACTTTGTGTACAGAGTATATTTTTGTGGTCTGTCACAGCTTGGTGCTCAAATGGTACAGACCAGTTTTGGGAGTGACTTTATTTTTATCTGTTAAATGCTGCACAGTGTAGTGATGACTTACGGAGTTCTTATGGTGGCACTTCGGTATGTATTGTTTCAATAGAGGTTATGTAAATTAAGTTTTGTATTTACTAGGGAATTGTGTATTTGTTTTAGTTTTAGTTTGACTAGAGTAATCACGTTGTCTATTAGATTGTGTTAATGTTTTATCCTCGAGTGACATAACCTTCAATGTCAGTGTAGAGAACCGTGTTTAAGCGCTACTTCGACATTTCCCTTGTGTTACTATCTTAATGTTTTTGTAAGAGTTCTTTATTTTGATGTTCAATTTGTTTTTGATAAAGTTTTACTGGTTTTACGACTGGATATATGGATTAGTACAGTAAACCGTGTTAACGAAAACGCCTGAGACTTACTTACTCTCCAAACGTACGTCTGAGGCCTAGCCTTGAATCTTATGTCCGTCACAGTAGAACGAAGCCACTTTGTGTCAAGAACTGCAAAACGAATCCTTTACGATAGAAAGCACCAAAACAAATGGATGGAACTCCGCAGTTACTGGTCTCTCATTCAGATAATGTGCTTCAGAGTTGTTTTTGCGTATCAGTAACTACGATTGCAGGTTTGCTACAAATTCAAGGTAGACTGTATTCTTATTTTGTTAGAGCTATTGACAGACTATGTTCCTCGTAGTTTCTTGGTGTATCGCCAGAAAAGACAAACTATCAGTTGTATAATTTAAGAACTTTTATCTATAATTTAATCATTTCGACTATGTATATGTATATCTCTGTATTCAGTGTATAATGTATTTGTAAAGGTGCTTCTGAGCTCAGTGTGAAGTAAAAATGAGTGATAAGGAAGGTAGACTGGTTAGGCAATGGACATTGACTGAAAAGGGAATGGAGTTAGAAACTGCCTACTGTAGAAATGAGTTTGCTAATGCCGCCAGAAGGTGGGATAGAGCTTTGGCCAATGAAGAGTTATCACATCTCAAAGTAGAACTAGATTCCGTTATTGCCATTTATAATCGCAATGGAGTGGTTCTGGGGGAAGAGTTAAAAGCCCGAACTGATTCAATGGTTGAACAGACCAATAATCTTATTTTGAATCTTAGTCCTCCTGGTGAAAGCGAACTAGACAATATGCATAGAATCAAGCCTAATGGTTTGAACAAGCAGTCTTGTACGAGTTCTAGGAATTCAATTGAGCATTCTTCGTTGATGTCTGAGGCTGCAGTTGAGGCAGCAAAATCAAAAACTCAAAGTTTGTGGATGTAGTATCCAAAGCTCAAATTGAGTTACAGAAATTGTAGTTGGAGCAGAAATTGGCCATTGTGGAGTGTAAGATGGATGCGCTTCAGCAACGAGAAGGCTCTTATTGTAGTGTTAAGTTTTGTAAGAGTTCTAGGTTTCAAGTGCGCATCCTTTGTTGATGTCTGAGGCTGTAGTTGAGGCAGCAGAATAAAAAACTCAAAATTTATGGATGCAGTATCCAGAGCTCAAGCTAAATTAGAGAAATTGCAGTTGGAGAAGAAATTGGGTGTTGTGGAGTGTAAGATGGATGCACTTCACCAACGAGAAGGCTCTTAATGTAGTGTTAAGTCACGTTCGATGTTGGAAGAGTTTGTGAAGTGCCATCAAATCGATAGTTTTTTAGGAACGCTGCTCGAGTTGTATGATTATGAGGTAAAAGCTACCCCATCCGTAACTCGGTGTGAGGATTTGGTAGGTGACACAGGTATAAAACATAGTGTTTCTTTGGTTCAACAGTTGCCAAATGTAGTGGTTACGGATGGTTTTAATCAAGGCATTGTTACTGCCCCTATTGCTTTGGTTGCACAACCCAGAGTTTCTTCTTTTAATCCTGGTACAGGTAGTGATATACCATCAATAGCTCCTAATGTGTCTCAAAAGGTTTTTACATCGATTAACCCAGGTGTTGTTTCCTCATCAATGTTTCAAAATAGATTTCGGTCTAAAAGCCGAGGTTAGAACCTAAGTATCAAACGTTCAACCTCCCCTCAAATATTACAGACAAAAATTGGATTGTGACAATGAGTTGCTAGCTACACTTGTTAAGTCTAGATTGCCAGTTGCAACGCCGTTAATTTTTACATATGTTCTCAAATACGCTGAATGAAAGAGCTCCTTTTCTACTTTCATCGATAAGCCTGGGGTGTCATCTTGTAAAAATATCCATAATTTAAAGAAATATGTCGGAGGTGAAGCTAGAGAATGTATTGAAAGTTTTTTGTATATTTACTCAGATGATTCCTATGTGGAAGCCATGAACCTTTTGAACAACAGGTATGGAAATTCTCTTGCAATCTTAATGGCATTCAGAAATACAATAGTCCTAGAATAAAATATCAGGAAAGGACAATGTTGGTCTGCAAAAGTTCTTGGATTTTCTGAAGCAGTGCTTGTCAGCTTCAAAGTGTCTTGGTAACCTTGCTGTCATGAATGATGAGAAAGAAAACCAGAAGATGTTACGTGTTCTGGCAGATTGGATTATAAATCATTGGGCTCATATGGTAACACAGAGAATGAGGGAGAAATTTTTTTTTCCTTTGTTTAGTGACTTTGTTGGTTTTCTGTCGAAAGAAGTTGATATCGCAAGTAATCCTATTACTTCATATTAGTCTTTAAAGAATATTTCGTTATGTGACAAAGAGAAAGACAATGTGAAGGCTTTAAAGACCTTCTATTCAAGTTTAATTGAGCAGTCAAAGTCTAATTGTAGTGACAAATCAAAAAAGAATCCTGCAAATTGCTTGTTCTGTAGTGAAGCTCACTATCTAGATTTGTGTCCTAAGCTCAAAGAAAAGGCCTATGATGAGAGAAGTTAAGTTTGTGTTCGAGAAAAAATTTGCTATGGGTGCTTACGTCGAGGTCATGTGACTAAGGACTGTCAACGCAAATTAAATTGTCGAGACTGTAAGAAAAGACATCCAACTGTGTTGCATAAGAGTGAAGAAACTTCTGCTGATTTAAAAAAAAAAAAAAATTTGTTTGTGGATACACCAGTCTTTAAGCCAATGTCTTGTCAAAGTGTTTTGAGTTCTTGGCATGGATGACAGTTCAGTTCAATGGTTGTTCCAGTGTGGTTAGCTCATGAGTCAGATCCTAATCATGAAGTTTTGGTATATTGTTTGCTGAACAGTCAAAGTGACTCTACGTTTGTTTTAGAGAAAACTACTCTACGTTTGTTTTAGGGAAAACTGCTCATGAGTTGAATTTTAGTAACCCTAGGGTAATTTTATTGTTGAGTACAATGTTGGCCGAGGAAAAACTGAATGAGAATTCAAAGATCAGTGGTTTACGTGTCAGAAGTTTCAATGGTAACGGTTGTTTGAGTCTGCCAGCAGCACATACTTGTAAGATTATGCCAGCTAATCGCAGTCATATACCTTCACCAGATATAGTAAATGACTAGCCACATCTTCATTGTATTAGAGAAAAACTGGTTCTGGTTAAAACTGATTACGACATAGGATTGCTCATTGGCTATAATTGTGCAAAGGCTTTGGTTCCTTTAAAGGTTATTCCACCACCAGGCGATGGTCCTTATGCACAGCAAAGTGTTTTAGGTTGGACTATCATTGGAACCGTTCCTACCGAATTTGAATCGGATGATAGTGACTTGGAAGCTTCTCATGTTGTTTTGGTATATGAGAATCTTGATCCTTTGCTAATGCCTATGGTTCAGTTCACTTTGAGGTGCAAAATTAAAGATGTTTCTCTTTCTGACGCAGTCAAGATACTTGAAAAAGACTTCACCGAATTGGAAACTGATACTGGAAAACTGTCAACTAAATATTGTTGATTCTTACAAATTTTAGAGGATAACTTGTCTCTGTCTGAATCTAGACAGTTTGTTATGCCTTTGCCCCTTTAGAAGAGATGATCCATCATTTTCATATAGCATGGCTAATGCTCTGAGATGACTGCGCTTCCTAGTTAAACGCTTAGAAAGGGACAAGATGTTGTATGATCACTACATATCATTTATGAATTATATGCTTGAACGAGGTTATACAGAAGTAGTTCCTCAATCGGAAGTTGTTAGTGATCGTTGTTTTTATATTCCACACCATGGTGTTTATAACTATAAAAAACCAGGCAAGATCAAAGTTGTTTTTGACTGCAGTGCTCGTTGTAATAAAGTTTCAATAAATGATGAGTTGCTTCAGGGGCCTATTCTAATGAACAATTTATCTGGGGTCTTGTGCCGTTTTCGCAAAGAGCATATTGCAATTTCCTGTGACATTGAGACAATGTTTTATCAATTTAAAGTCAAGCAAGAGCAGGGATTATCTTAGGTTTTTGTAGTATGACAAAGGAGATTTTTCTAGTGAACCAAAACATTTCAGAATGACTGTACATTTATTTGGTGCAGTGTCATCACCAGGTTGTGATAATTTTGGCATGAAGAAGGCGGCAGACAATGGTGAGCCTGAGTTTGGTAAAAAAAACCTGCGGAGTTTGTTCGTAAACATTCCTATGTCGATGATGGTCTTACTTCAGTTTCTAAACCTTCGGATGCTGTTGAACTTGTGAAAAATACACAGAGACTTTGTGCTCATCGTAGGATACTGTTACATAAGTTTTGTTCAAACTCGGCAGAGGTTATGCAATCGATATCAATAAAAGATCGTTTTCAGTCTTTTCAATGTCTTCATTTTAACATGTCTGACAATCTAGTAGAGCATGCTTTGGGTGTTGAGTGGTCAGTTTTGGCAGATTCTTTTCAATTCAAAGTGCTTTTGAAGGAAAAACCTTTGTCCAGAAGAGCTATCCTGTCAACCCTCAGTTCAGTTTGATTTGCTAGGGTTTGTGTCGCCCTTCATTCTTCAGGGCAATCAAATTTTGCAAGAGTTATGTCGTGAAAATAATGATTAGGACTCTCATCTGTCCGGTCCAGTTAAATCTAAATGACTTGAGTGGAAGACAGAAATTTTGCATTTCCATAATGTGAAGATAAATAGATGTATAAAGCCTCGTGACTTTTTGGAAGTTGTTTCAGTGGAGTTTCATCACTTTTCTGATGCTTCAACACTTGGTATGGTCAGTGTCAGTACGAGCGCTTGTTTAATATTCTTTTAAGGGTACACGTTTTGTTAGTTTTTCCTAAATCTAGAGTTGCTCCTTTGAAACAGATTTCGGTCCCAAGGTTAGAGTTAACAGCTGCAGTATAATTGGTTAGGATAGGTAGCTTTCTTAACAGAGAGCTCAACTATTCAGGTGTCAAGAATTTCTAGGATACTGATAAACGGGTAGTTCTTGGTTATATTGGTAATGAGGCTAAACGGTTTCATGTGTTTGTAGCCAATCGTGTCCAACAGATAAAGAATCTGTTATCAACTCATGAGTGGGCGTTTGTCACCAGTGATGAAAATCCTGCTGATACTGCATCACGTGGTGCTTCTGTTCGAAGACCTTTGAAAGATGTAAGATGGTTCAGTGGTACTTCCTTTCTTTTGGAGCCAGACTTTGTTCCAGAATTATGGCGTATCAATAAGAGCTGTGCGTTATCTTCAGATGATCCTGAAGTCCAAAAGGAATGTTTCGGTCTTAAGCACATCCGTGCAAACCAAGAACTTAGGCTTGCAGAGTGATTTCATGCATTTTTCATCCTGGCTTTGCTTGAAGAAAGCTGTTGCATGGTGTCTCAAATTTGTACGATCTCTGCAAGAAAAAGTTTCAAGAAGTAAGCTCTCTCTATACGAAAGTGTTACTGCTGAGGATACACAGGAAGCAGAAATTAAAATTCTGCAATCTACACAAGATAATTCATTTCACTCAGAGCTTGATCAGCTGAAAGAAAAGTGTAGAATTAGTTAGCCAAGCAAACTTCACCACTTCAATTATTTTTTAGATGACAATGGTCTTTTGAGATTAAGTGGTAAATTATCTCACGGTTATCTTATTTATGAGGAGAAATTTCCAGTAGTTTTGCCTAAAATTAGTCATGTTACGTCTTTAGTTATTGACTACTGTCACTCAAAGGTTGCTCACCAGGGGAAAGGTTTTATTCTTAATGAAATTTGATCTCAGGGTTACTGGATCATGAATGCCAGTTCAGCAATTGCTACTTTTATTTTCAAATGTGTTGTCTGTAGAAGGAACAATCGGAAGATCGTGGATCAGAAAATGAATGATCTTCCAGATGATCGTGTAAACCCATCTCCATGCTTCTCATTTTGTGCCTGTGACTGCTTTGGACCATTTACTGTAAAACAGGGCAGAAAAGCAGTCAAAAGATATTTGAGTCTTGTTCGTGTGTATGTATTCTTGCGCTGTGCACCTGGAAGTTGATTATTCTCGATCCACAGATTCTTTCATCAGTGTTCTAAGACGGTTTATATCTATTCATGGGCTAATTAGGATGCTTAGGAGTGATAATGCTACGAATTTTGTTGGTGCAAAGAATGAGTTTGAAACTGATAAATTCCATGAATTTCTACTCAATCAAGATTGCAATTTTGAGTTCAATTTTAATGTGCCTACTGCAAGTCATATGGCAGCCTCTTGGGAGCGTTTGATCAGGACTATGAGTAGTATTTTGTCTGGAATTCTGTCAAATCATGGTTCCCACCTTGATGAAGATGGTTTGAGGATTTTCTTGTGTGAGGCAGCTGATATTGCTAATAATCGTCGTTTGTCTGTGGAGAACTTGAATGAACAAACTTTGCCTCCTTCAACTCCAAATCACCTTCTCACGATGAAGGCTAAAGTTGTTGGTTGGCCTAAAGCAGAATTTTGTGATAGTGCCATGAACGTACGTAAGAGATGGCGTAGGATACAGTGCTTGGAACAAGAATTTTGGGCTCGTTTCAAGAGCGAGTATCTGTCGCTATTACAGAAGCATAAAAAATGGAATACTTAACGTTGAAAATTGTCTATAAGTGATATTGTCCTTATTACGGAAGATAATTCTCCTAGAGATTGCTGGCCACTAGCTCGTGTTGTAGAGTTATTTCCATCCATTGATGGTTTAGTGCGTAAAGTCAAGTTACAAGTGGGTACTAATAAACTGGATAAAGATGGGAAATGTTCCAGTAGCCATTCCTATCTAACTAGGCCAATTCACAAAGTAGTATTGTTACTGGAGAATTTGTAAATAGCATAGCATTTCAAGGGTATTCCCCACTGGAGAGCCTAACTCATACTGTTTGGTGAATTGTATTTGTTTTGTGAATGTTTAATAATTAACACTGTACTTATTTGTTTATTGTACATTATATTTGTTTTGTGTGTTTCATGATTAACATTGTACTTAGAATATTTTTTATGTTTATTATGTAATCGGTGTTTATCTATTATACATAAAGTGTGAATTGAAGGTTTTGGTAAGAATTGATTTGATAAATCATTATTTTAATGATTTGGAGGAGCCATGTAATGATGTTTATATTTAAATCACTTGTAAAAGCCAAAATTTGTGCTTCAGTTGTTATCACTTGCCTTGCCTAGCACTAGCGAGGAAATAACTTGTCATGTAAAGGTGACTTCATTTACAGAGTATACTTTTGTGGTCTGTTGCAGCTTGGTATTCAAACGGTACAGACTGGTTTTGGGAGTGACTTTATTTTTATCTGTCAAAGGCTGTACAGTGTAGAGATGACTTACGGAGTTCTTATGGCGGTACTTCGGTATGTATTGTTTTAACAGAAGTTATGTAAATTAAGTTTTGTATTTACTAGGGAATTATGTTTTAGTTTGACTAGAGTTATCGCATTGGCTATTAGATTGTGTTAATGTTTAATTCTCAAGTGACATAGCCTTCCATGCCAGTGTAAAGAACCGTGTGTATGTGCTACTTCGACATGTTCCTTGTGTTACTATGTTAATGGGTTTGTAAGAGTTCTTTATTTTGATGTTCAATTTCTTTTGTTTACAGTTTTACCAGTTTTACAACCGGATATATGGATTAGTACAATAAATCGTGTTAACAAAAACGCCTGAGACTTATTTACTCTCTATACGTCCGTCTGATGTCTAGCCTTGAACCTTATGTCCGTCAAAATGACCTTGATGCGAAACTGAACTTCGGCATGCTGGAACAAAGCAAAGGCTTCTCTTTTGGTGAAGGCAGCAGTTTTAACAATGCAGCGTGAGTTGCAGAGTC
Organism: Palaemon carinicauda; assembly: GCF_036898095.1. NCBI lineage: Eukaryota > Metazoa > Arthropoda > Malacostraca > Decapoda > Palaemonidae > Palaemon > Palaemon carinicauda. The sequence continues at coordinate 61,610,504 of NC_090751.1, forward strand.
AGGATCGGTGGGCGGCATCATAACAAGGGTAGGGCGTAGCAGTGGACGAAAAAAAGGCGGTGAGGAGCTGATCACTCCGAGGGTCGCCTATGTGCGATGTCGTTGCTAGGTGTTAACAGAGAGGTGAGGTGAATGCAAGTAAAGTTTATTCAACAGATAACAAGCTTATATACAAGCAGTTGCGAGCAATAATGTCACAAAAATTCAAGCCAAACTAAGACATGCAAAGGCAAGCTTAAAAAGGTTGTTGTTGTTGTTGTTATCTGAGAGAGAGAGAGAGAGAGAGAGAGAGAGAGAGAGAGAGAGAGAGAGAGAGAGAGAGATAAAAAGCAATAGCATTACTTTGTATGAACATGTATGAAACATGAGAGGTACAATCGTTACTGCAACCATTATCCAAGGACAAAAATAATAGTATTTTCATCTAAGTTTTTAAGGGCACTGTGGGTCAGTTGCCCTGAATTACTTGAAGCAGAGCGTAGGAATATCCGAAAAATTATAGGTAATTTACAATAACCAGGGAATTTTATCGGCAGAGCTTTCTAAAAGCAAGGAATACTTTTTACCAAACAGCCTCTAAAACTGGGTTTGATATGAAAAACCTTCTCATTTTACCTTTCCTTAATCCATTTTGAATATGCCTAAATAGAGGAAAAGTTTGAATGTCATTGTTGTTTTAGAAAATAGTACGTTGAATGATATGTAGATTCGAAATTCGCTTGTACAAAACAGTGGATGTAATCAATGCAATAAAAGATATGTCGGAGAAAGTGGAAAAGATCTCGATACCAAACTAAAACAGCATAACGTTCGAACAGAAAACGAACAAGTAGTTCATTTCAACATATGAATGATTGTAATCATAATAATAATTAGAGAGGAGCAAATGAGATACTGTATTGTAAGGATATAGTAAAATGTAATATTACAGAATTAGGTATTATAAAGAAAAATCATGCAGAATTGATCAACAGTAGTACAGGAATATATAAACATGACATACTGCTTGTATTTAGACAATTGTCATATTCAAACTAGCTGTGTAATAATTTTTGCTTTTTCTATTCTTTCTTTTTCACTACTGTGACTATGAAACTGTTACTAACTGTTAATAACTCTCTGTAAAATTGGTCCAGAAGAGGTACGACAATACGAAAGCGCTGCGTTAAAATTTCCTTTTTCTGATGCTTCCTACAGCTTAGTGCCAAATATGTACATTGCATGCTTCAGCAAAAGATGGACAGTATATATATATATACATACATACATGCATATATATATATATATATATATATATATATATATATATATATATATATATATATATATATCTGTATGTATATATACATATATATATATATATATATATATATATATATATATATATATATATATATATATATATATATATATATGTATATATATATACATATATAGATATATAGATATATATATATATATATATATATATATATATATATATATATATATATATATATATGTATATATAGATATATATATATATATATATATATATATATATATATATATATATATATATATATATATATATATGAAGCCATTTTCTTTGACATAGGGTAACACAATAACAACACTACAGTCACTAACAAAATAATCTTTTAACATGTGAATCACAGATGAACCCCTTATGCAGCAAAAAAAAAAAAAAAAAAAAAAAAAAGAACGAGAGAATACTCATTCGCGTGTCTTTAACTGATGAAGCCTCTTGCCCACCATATATTACTCTATTTACTCTGATTTTCTATTGTTATTTACCATTATTTGATGCAGATAACAAAGCCTATCCTGAAATCTGGCACTGCATGATATCACGAATTTCTAGCGACATACAGCAGCTTGGGGTTTAATACAATTTAAGCTGCGGATCATAAGACCTACTATGAGATTCAGGGCCTCTGTAACACGGTTTTTTGGACTTTGCTCCTTATCAAAGCATCGGATGTAGCTGAAAGTTGACATATGTATATTTTACAACCACACACAAATTTTGTCAGCATTATCAATAACCTAAACCCGATAGTTTTAATTTTTATAGAGTAAAAATGATGTAGCCGACGTCATGGCCAGTGATTACGAGCCAAGAGTTGAAAACATTCATTACGTAAGCAATGTAAACACCTTTTGACAAAATTTTGCTCCGCCCATCCACCAAACACCCATTCACCTTGTTCCATCGGCTCTGAAAACCATAAGTCAAGAATGGCTAACATGATTTGGAATTGCCCCCTTGGTTGCAAAACTGCATTTGTCTTACGACTTGCAACTTTATACAGTCAAGAGAAAGCCCGTGGCCATATTTACTATAGCCTGAATAGGTAATTATTCAGTTTTTAGTTTAAATCCAATATTTAAGGTCTGATTTGTATATAGCGTAACATGATTATAATACTTGTAATGTCATTCAGGCTTTTGAAAATTTCCATTAAATTCACTATGCCACCAAGAGAGAGAGAGAGAAAGAGAGAGATTGTATGTAAACAGTCTTTATATAACTATTTTTGTTAAAATAAGAATTTTGTGCTAAACTCTCCATCAGACCAACGGATCATCCGATATAATTTTTTTTCTTCTTCTTAGGCCGTATATGTTTTGGGCATGACTGCATTTTGTAAATAAATCAGGAATAGTTTTAGGAGTTTTATTTGTACATCTAATGGGAATTTATAGGAGTAAAGTGAACATAATTCATTTATCCTTTAAAATAATTACTATATGTAGCAAAACAAATAGTAGTAAAGATGATAATGCAATAAAGGAATGATACCATACTTTATCTTTAGCTTCAACATCGGCAATAACATACCCAGTTGCCATAATTTGTCAGCTTAATGAAATAACCTATCATCTAATGTTAAACTTAATTTCTGAGGAAGCCATGGCTTATTGCACAGTGAAAAAAACATTACAAAGACTTTATGAATGGCGGAATGATACATAGATGTGGGTGGGGTATCTGTGCTAGCGTAGTAATACTACTGTAGCAGAAGTGCCGCAACAGTAGTATAAATGAATTAAACGTTTAGGCCAACTGCTGGGATCCTTGAGGATCATTTAGCACTTCTTACAACTACTCGAGAAATGAGTTTTTATAGCCAGAATTTAAATTTTCTGATCCAACAATGCCCATGATAGCCTTCAGTGTTATCCTGAATTATAACCAGGCCAAAGTGGGTGGAGCCTCATGAAGTCATCATTCTGACGATAATTATTGGTGAAGGTTTAAAGCCAAAATACGGTACCGTCTGTTTTTTTTTTTTTTTTTTTTTTTTCTTTTTTACAGTAAATAGGTAGGTAGATAGACAACAAATAAAAATTGCTTGACATAGGATATAGCAGTTATCAAGTCAAGCTTGTCTACTACGTTTTTGAAAATTACCAACTATTCCCAACACCTTGTCAATCTGATTGTGACATATAAAGCAGACTGTAATTTCTTAGGAAACTTATTTGGGAGTTAGACTAATAATCGAAGTGTTTTTGTATTTATTAACATATTTTGTTGGTTTGTTCATTATGACAATTATCAGTGGAGAGGTTTCGGAGTTCATGAAGGTGTACTGCTTTGCTTTTATTTAAACTTTTGTGTCATTGTTGGCAGAGGTATAGCCTTCGTTACGTATAGCCAATCATCGATCGAGAAAGAGGGAAGAAATGCCGTTATAAGTTACGTAACGAGTGCGTTCGAAACCTTTCCTCTGAGTAAGTTGGCCCGTCTTCAAAAAACATCACTTTTACATTATAAGTACCAAATTTATTCAACCTACGTGTTGCAGAATATAGTCAAAATTTATGTGTCGATATAATGTGCATTCTGAAGAAGCGTTATATCTATGAGATTCATAGATAAAAAAATATTGCGGAAAACCAGTGTTACAGAGGCCCTGAATCTCATAGTAGTATTCTATAGACCTAGATTGTTTGTAGAATGTGTCTGCCAGCGAAGTGTTGAGAGCTGCATGTAGGGTAGTTATTAATCCTAATAAAATCTAAGGTAAATTCTTATTCCACCTTCCATCCTGACATTTAGAGTTGAGTGCTGCTTTCAGGCAACGATGGAAATGCTCGACACTGCTGTTGGCTTCTGGGTTCGTGCCGTCGTATGGTTTAATTTTGTCCCGAGACTGGTGGCGAGGGAACTCCATAGAGCTAACTTGAAATTAGACACCCTATTAGTGGATATGTATTGGAGAACTTGTGTTTGCTGACCCAATTGATCAGAAATTTTGTACAGTTTTCCTTCATCTGCTACATGATAGGTGTTGCCTCTAGCTATCTGGTATTCTGGTCAGTGATGGTGAAACGGTATCTATATCCCTTGGATGGGGTTTGGGTAGTACAAAGTTGACATAAATATGATCGGAGCGGTTTCTCTTGAATTCTTCCATCCCAAGTTTTGTGTGCCTTGTGATCTTTGATGTCTGACAGGAAAGACATTTGTGAACCCATTTCTTAATGTCTTGTTTTCATTGCCCTCCAAATGCATCACTCACTTAGGATGCGGGTAGTGGAGCAGACTAAAGGGTATGGAAGATAGGGGTGGGGATGTCCAGTACCCGTATCACAGGAAATGGATGTCACTTTGTCATTTATGACAAAATCCTTACATGGCAGGGCAGGCCTTTCCTGCTGGAAGTGCTGTAGGTCGTCCTTCTGGTTTACTGCCATCTCAGGGTATAGGATCTCGATTTGGATGAAATCAATAGCATTTCTGGAAGGGGTATCTGTGATGTTGTTGGAAGCGCTTCAGATACCTGATGGTGCAGGAGTATTCAGTGATTGCAGATACTTGCCGCTGATGGCGCTCTGCCATCAAAGGATGATGGTCCACTTACACCACTAATTGCCATCCCTTAAGCATGCGTCTGAAATACCAAGTGGCACAGTGGAATAAGAATAGTTCTCTGGGTAAGTCTGAGTATTTGTTCCGCTAGAAATAGCTTCTTGCTGGAAAATGATAGCAGTTGGCGGCCGTCGTCTGCATCTTGCTCGAGTACTATACCCATTGCAGAGCAACTAGCATCTATAATCTCTGTAAGGGATCTATTGGAGAGAAAAAACGGGGGAACCCAAATCAGCTAGTTCCAAAGTAGCTACTTCCAAAATAGCTAGTATATCAAATGAACTAGTATATCAAAACAGGTACTTCCAAAATAGCTGGCATACCAAAACAGCTAACCCAAAATAGCTAGTTCCAAAATAGGTAGTATAATAAAATAGCTAGTATACCTAAATAGCTATGTGTCTAAAACAGCACCTTGTAACTGATAGCTCTAATCTTTTTCCCCACCGTTATCCCTACATTACGGGGTCGGTTGCCTGATGCGCCCTCTCCAATGCCTTCGATCAAAGGCCTCCTTTTCCACCAAACCTCTTCTCTCCATATCATCCTTCACCTTGTCTATCCATCTAATTCTCTGCCTCCCTCTTGATCTTCTCCCCCTTACCGCTTCCTCCCAAGCCCTCCTCACTCCTTCCACAACCTCCACACTTAATACGTACCTCTAATCTGATATATCTGACTTATTTGTTTTAGTTTGACAATGGCTACAAAGAGAGTTGGACAATCTTATTCGTCTGTTGGATTTTTCTTATTCAAACTAAACAGCCCATCGCAATGAAAGATTGACAAATGAATTAGAGAGAACCACAGAAAAGCTTAAAGGATGGCATTGAGCAATTCAGACTCTAAATGATTCCCTGCATCCTTCCTTATGGCAGTTTTTAAGAGGCATTTAGCATGAAGAAACTGTGGAAAGAACTATGTTGACTGCTTATTTATCAGGTGAAAGGGAAACAACAAGTTTTTAAAAAGTCCAAATAAATTAATGGAAACAAAGAAATTTCAACATTTAATTTCTTACCTGGCATCACTCATATTATCAAATATTATTAAATATGATTCAGCTTTAACAATGGGGTTACCAGAGAATTTGATCCTTTTGAAAAAAGTGTATCATTTAAAAAAAAAATCAATCCAAGCTTTTTTTGTACACTAGCTGTTTTTGCATAATAGCTATTTTGGTATGCAAGCTATTTTGAAACTAGCTTTTTTGATATACTAGGTATTCTAAAACTAGATGTTTTGGTATACTAGGTATTTTAGAACTAGCTGTTTTGGACCAGCTATTTTGGAACTAACTATTTTGGGACTAGCTATTTTGACCAGCATAATGTTTTGTGTTTCTATATTAAACATTCGTGTAAGGGAGACATGATTCTAACCAGGCTAGGTCTGAAATGTTGATAGTAATAGATCATACCAACAAACTCATCCAGCGCTGTTTCCTGGCCTTGGAAAATCGGCAACAGCTTTAGAGGGGTTTTACACATATGGGACTTATATAACTGAAATCAACCTGTTTTCTCTGAGCTTCTCAACGAATTGTTTCACGTACTTGATGTGCTTGGACTGGATTGGTGTTAGGAATTTAGCATTGGACTGGATTGGTGTTAGGAATTTAGCATTGGACTGGATTGGTGATAGGAATTTAGCATTGGACTGGATTAGTGATAGGAATTTAGCATTGGACTGGATTGGTGATAGGAATTTAGCATTGGACTGGATTGGTGTTAGGAATTTAGCATTGGACTGGATTGGTGATAGGAATTTAGCATTGGACTGGATTGGTGATAGGAATTTAGCATTAGACTGGATTGGTAATAGGAATTCAGCAGACCTAGAGTAGGCTGATGATGCTGTCGTTGTTAGCAGACACAACAGGATTTGCAATTCTTGCTTACCAGAATGCATGAAATATCACATGAGGTTGAGATGAAGATGAATAAAAGAAAGACAGAGATGATGAGAATGGAGTATGCAATGGAAGATGAAATATCATTGGAAGGAGAAAGGATTAATGAGGTAGAATCATTTAATTATTTAGGAACTATGATCTCCAATACAGGGTCTTTAGAATTAGTTTAGTGATAGATTGAAAAAAATCAAATCAGATAATGGCTATGTTAAGTAGAATTTGGAAATAAAATCACCTGAAATTACATATAAAACTCAGACTATATATCAGTTTAGATATAGATTTAGTAAATTTGGGAACAAAGCCCTCAGAAGGATTTTGGGAGTTAAATGTAAGGACAGGATTAGAAATTAAACTAAAAAAAAGATAACTCGAGTGCCATATGTGGATGAAATCATGATGAGGGGTAGTCACATTTTCGCACTCCCCATGAGAGATTAGTTCACCAAATGTTCAGATGAGCTCCACAAGGCACTATAAGAGTTAGAAAACCCAGGCCTACATGGCTGAGGACTATGAAGTGCGAAATAGGAGAGGATGAATAGAAAAGAATTCAATTAAAGGCTCAATAAAGACCCGACTGGCAAAATATAACCAAAGCCCTTCGCGTCAACAGGCATAGGGGGAGGTGATGATGATGACGACTTGATGTGCTCCTTACAGATGAGGCAGAAAATTAGGATGTCACCAACTTACATGATGTCGTCTATAAGGAAGTTGAAAGGTGGCACCTATGACCTGAAGGCTGAGACAGCTGTAATTAAAAGTATATGTCCCAAAATGGATGACTGCTGTCTTTTCTATGTCATCTTTTATTATTGTCATGTGCCATCTCCTTTAGACTCCAGGTAGAAAGGGGATGCCCCTAGGTTGGAGACTTTAAGGCAAATTCCTGCTTGTTCCATGTCCTTCAATAATTGCTTAGCATGGACCAGTTTGCCTGGAGCAAGCCGTCTGAAGCGTAAATACACTAGAGGTTCCCTCTATGATGATATGATGTATAATGAGATTTTTTGTGAGGCAAAGGGGTGCATGAGGCCATGGAAATTCCTCAAGGATGTGCGTGATTTCTGGTCCCGGCGTAAAGCTTGTTCTTCCCTTGGAGTGATGGGGGCCATAGGGAAGACTCTCGAGATGAGCTACTGTCTTGATATGTCTGCATGTCTATAAGCATGGCGTATGCCTTCAAGATATTTGCTCTTAGTAGTGAGAAGGTCACATCTGCAGTGATCAATGTCCAACCGTATGGTTTGCCAGCAAACACTACTTGCATGCTTCTGGTTCTATAAATCTTCAGTGAAATGCCATTCGTAGTAGACATATGGAGGGTGTTGAGCCGTAAATGATTTGCACGAGCCTGTATTGATGGGGAATTCAGTGTCGGACATCTTATTGGTGATGCTGAAATATGTAGCAGTCTTTTTATGTTTTCTGAAAGAAATGTAGTGAAAATCATGCTCATTCTCCGGTTTTAGGCAACAAGTTTGGCCATCGCCAACTGTTAGTTGGTTGGGACACAGCTATGGCCCTGTGGCATGTTCTTTGACAACATGCACTCTTGCTCGCCGTTTCCTGCCTCAATCCCGAATATCTAATGACGGGCTGTTGATGGAACGCTTGTTGTTCCTTGATTGAAGTACGGGAGTGTTGGGAGAATTAATGTCTGTCTCTTAGTCACTTATGGTTGAGAGTATGTGGCAGCCACTACTTTAGGTGGTTGGTGGGTTCTGGAAATGTCTGGGCTAGCTGAACCTTTTCTACGATTTGTAGAAAATCCGTGTAGGACATGGTTGATGCATTGCGAATTGCTTCGGCTGTTTTACATTGTAACTTTGTTGGGAGGACTTAGCTCCCTAAGTTCAGTGTCATCTCTTTGTCATCGGCGTTGCTTATAGACAAGTAAGGGTCCATGATCTCCTATTGCCATTGATACACTGTTCAGATTTTTCTGGCTCTGATGTCTGGGGGCATATTGAAGGATGACCTTAGTTGTGCCTTCAGAGTTTCATATGTGACAGTGGTGTCTGACTCGGATAAACATTCTACTATTTGTTCATAAACCCCGTCTGGTAGAAATTCAATTTTTCATGAGGACAATCTGATCTCTGACATGAAGTTAGTTTACATCCTCAGGAACCGGGCCTGTGGGTTGTGCATTATGAACAGACGTAGACGGACGGAGGCAATGACCGTGATTTTTTCAGGACAGTTGGAGGTATCAGGCATCATGGGTTACTCCAGGGTCAACAATTTGTTAGTCATGGGTTGGACAGAAACGCCGGCTGGGATTAAGTACTTTATTTACATCGAAATCTGTTATAGAGCCACCCCTTGCAAGTGGAAAAGTAGCGCGAAATATTTACATCTAAAATGATTTACAATTCCAATCCTGGTGTGTTTCTGCACAATACTAAATGTATTATATTTACAGGAACAAAACTCTTTGAATCATCTGACTCGAGAGATTACTATATTCATTATTCAATACTAGATTCTGTGTTACACATAAAAGTGTCATTCGACGTCCTCTTGTGTTTGTCGTAAGTCCTTTTACATGGCGTCCACGGGAGGTCTTGGTTCATGACCAGAATATAGCTATGAGACTCTGGGTAAAAACTTTACACGCCCTATGCATTTTCCCCTTAAAATTTGACTCTAAATAAAACTTCTATTCTGTTTGTTGTGAATTTGCCAACAAAAAGGTACCCTTGTTTTTCATCACATTTGTTTTCAGCTCTAAAACAAAATCGTCTCTTTCTTATTCAGTAATTCTCTCTCTCTCTCTCTCTCTCTCTCTCTCTCTCTCTCTCTCTCTCTCTCTCTCTCTCTCTCTCTCTCTCTCTCTGCACGCACACACACACACACACACACACACACACACACATATATATATATATATATATATATATATATATATATATATATATATATATATATATATATATATATATATATATATATATATACATACATATATATATACATATATATATATATATATATATATATATATATATATATATATATATATATATGTATATATATATATATATATATACATATATATATATATATATATATATATATATATATATATATATATATATATATATATATATTATATACGCAGGCATATCATATATCATTACATGAGCCACTCTTCAAAAATCTATTGATATTGAATTCTGAATAGGTGTAAAATATGTTGAACCCCAAGGAATATAGTAGTTAAATAGCTTCTAGATGCTTATATGAATACTAAAATGTTAGTCAAAACCACTTCAGACGTTATTCCGACGTATCTTCTTTTCCCTATTTCTACCTGACCCATGAAATTGAATCTTAAAAAGACTAACTCTGGGAGAATATGGCTATTGTCTCTTTTCAGTCAGCCTATACTGGACACGTCTGATAGAATCAGATTTTTGCTACAAACGATATTGCATTCTCTGAAATGCCAGTATGCCGACAAAAATGTGAAAGAAAAAAAAATATGAAAAATGAAAAAAAGTGAATGGAATGTTTCAGCAGGGGAGAGTAAGATACAGTTTTATATATCTGACATAAGTTGAGGTAGATAAAATGAAATATGAAAAAGTACTTATAAGAAAAAAAATAATAAGTAAATGTAAGGAGTGTCATTAAAATCATTTATGAACCTATGAGTTCATGGTGAGCACATATATATACATACCCCCCCCACACACACATATATATATATATATATATATATATATATATATATATATATATATATATATATATATATATATATATATATATATATATATGAAGAAACAAAAATAATCTTATTCTCAGTAAAAAAATTTATTAAGTTAAGGTTGCAACTGTTAAAGAGGTGAAAGTCAAGCGACCATGAAATGGTGAAAAGCAAAATTTGTATAGATCTAACAAAAAAAAAGAGAAAAACTCATTTTAAGAAAAATAAGTAAACACGCCTGTAATAAGAGAAAAATCTGATGGATTTAATTTAGCAACACAAAATAGGTACTCCCAGCTACACGATGAATTGGAAGCAAGTAAAGAAGAAATAAACAGTATTCTAGCGAAATTTATATGGGAATCAGCACAAGAGATAGGTGGAAAAGTGCCTAAACAAGATAAAGGAAAAGTATCGGAAAAGACCAAAAACCTAATATAAAAAAAAAAAATTGGAAATGAGGGTAAACTCCAAGAAAAATGAAATAGAATTAAAATACTATCTAAAACAATAAACAAACTAAAAAACCTAAGATATTCGTAAAAACAATCAAACCAAAATTGAGGAAACACTAAAGAAAGGAAGAAGCATCAAATTTATGAAAAGACGACTTGGAACATGGCACCCAAAAATGTTTGCTTTAAAGGATGAAAATAGAATTATTATCAACGATAGAGATCAAGTGATAAAAATTACAAAGGATTTCTATACAATGCCATACAATAGTGATATAAGAAATCATTTTGCCAACAGAAACAATAGAAACACCTGAGCCGGTACCAAAAGGAAGTGTATGAAAAGTAAAGGAAGCATTAAAGGTATGAAGAGAGGCAAAATAGCTTTTGATTCTATCATAACCTCAGCAGTACTGAAAGCCCTGCAAAGACAAGGAAAAGAAGAATCTTATGTTAGAATACTTCAAGATATTTATACAGGAAGTACACCACTCCTAAAACTATATTTTGTATGAAAATTTCGATTGAGAAAGGAGTTAGACAGGGAGACTAAGTCTCTCTTAAATTATTCACAACATGCCTAAAATAAGTTTTTAAGAATTTAAATTGGGGGAATGTAAGAATTAATACTAATGGGGAACACCTTAGCAACTTAAGATTTGCAGATGACATAGTTGTATTTAGTGAATCACTGAAAGTTAACATGAATAAAACTAAGAACATATTCATAGAACAACTCTAAAATTTTTAAAACTAAAGGGGTGGTTGGATTGAAAACTGTCAGTACCTACTAATACACTTTTTGCGTCACTAAAATAGTAAAATTACCCCTTTCATTATTGTTCTTTTTTCAATAGCAGTCAGGATACCATACTGCTCTGCTGTAAAGATAATTGATTTTAAAGGGAGCGTACATTTATAACTAAAACGGGAATTGTATACCCAAAAACTAACGCCAGCACTGGATTTGGAGCCGTCCGTAAATATAAATCCACTATTCCTGTGTTGTTCTGCATGTTCTAAAAGGGTCGACCGAATTTCTTCAATTATCATGTTGCCTTTAGAGCCAGTGTAATAATTGTAGTGAGAGATCTCTGGAAATTTCCAGGGAGGGGTGACTGATAGTCTAAAAGGTAGTACCCGACTCCTGGAAAGATTCAGGCTATTCAGCATTCCTTTCACTGAATCCATAAGGCTTTGGGGATTTAAAGTGAGCCTCATAGTAACAGAAGACATTCTCTCTATTGGCACCTTCAAAAGACAATAAATTAGGAAGCCTCTGTAACCTCTACCAATGTCTAATCATAGTGGATTGGCGATGCAAGTTCAGAGGCCACTCACCTGCATCAATTAAAAGACTAGGGGGATGATTTAAAAGCGCCAGTAGCTAATCTGATGCCAATATGATAGAATCTAAAGTCTTCAACTTGGTAGTGGAAGCTGAAGAATATATTTAATATCTATATAAAAGTTTGGGTAAAATAAGGGATTTATACAATCTCAGGAAAGTCTGACGATCTGCTCTCCATGATGTATGGGGTAATCCTTTAAAAATATTAAAAATCTCTAAACATTTAAATTTTAGTTTTGTGAGATGTGAAACCCAAGTCAGCTTTCTGTCAAATGTTAAACCTAGAAATTGTGTTTCTTCAACACAAGGAATATGATGGTTCTATATATATATATATATATATATATATATATATATATATATATATATATATATATATATATATATATATATATATATATGTGTGTATATATATATATATATATATATATATATATATATATATATATATATATATATATATATATATATAGATATAGATATATACTGTATATATTTAGGTCTGTGTGCACGCAACAAATTTGACAGAAATGAATGATAACTGTTTTACTTGTAGAAAACTTGAAGCCATTCAAATCTGCCCAATTCATAATTTGATTGGTTGTGAGTTGAAGCTTTCTTTCAACTGCTGTGATTCTGGCTCCTGGAAATGAAACAGAAAGGTCATCAACGAAGAGAGTATGGAGAACGTCATTGGAAATCATGGAAGAAATCCCACTAATTGCTAGCGCAAATAACATAACGCTAAGTACGCTGCCCTGTGGGACTCCTTCCTGGGACTTTCTTTCAGACAGAGTATTATCTATTCTAACATGAAACAACCGTCTTTTTAAAAAGGCCTGAATGAATAAAGGCAACTCACCTCTTAGACCAAACTCATGGACAGTTTTAAGGATACCATACCTCCATGTGGTATCATATGCTTTTTCAAGATCAAAGAACGCTGTCACATGATGTTTCTTAGAAGTAAATGACTCGCAAATGGATGGCTCTAAACGAACAAGTGTATCTATTGTAGAGTGCATTTTCCGAAACCCACTGAACTGATGATAAAATACCCCTCTTTTCCAGTATCCATCCGGCATAGCCTTGCATTGACCATTTTTTCCATGATTTTACACAAACAATATGTCAATGCAATTGGTCGGTAGCTTGCAGCTAAAACTTTGTCCTTTCCAAGTTTTAAAAAAGCTAAAATAATGGCCACTTCCCATACTGATGGGAAACTATCGTCTCCCCATATTAGGTTGATAATACTTATGATAAAAACTAGTGTCACAACAAACGTGCTTTATCATTGCATAAGGAATTTCATCTGGGCCTGGGGCTGTATCATTGCATGATGATAATGCAGAGTCAAATTCTCTCTCTGTAAATGGGAGATTATATGTCTCATCTTTATTTAATATAAAACCGAGAGACTTTTCTTCTTCTTTATATCTATACAGCAGATTCTTCTGACTTTTGGGATAGTCTCTCAAAATGATAAGCAAGTGAATTGCTCACTTCTATAGGATTAGTAATATACTGATCATTTATTTTTAACACTGGTGAAGGATTGGAGTATATTTTCCAGAGATCTTATGAACTTTCCTCCATCCGGCAAAAGGTGGGGTTCTTTTATTCACCAAAGAAACAAAAGATAACAATTACTGACGTCGAGCTGCTTTGATTGCTCGCCAAAATTGTGCTCTACATTTCTTATAAGTGACGATATTCTCTTCAGTGCAATTTCTACGGCATCTTGTTAATGCAGTTCTAGTAGATCTGTGTAACACCTGAATTTCTGATGACCAAAAAGGGACTGGTCATCGACGGAGCAGACCTGTTATTTTTGGAATGAAATGCACTCCAGCTGTGTGAAGCATTCCATTTAGTAAATTAATGGCATCATCACTATTTTCGAATACATCTGCATTGCCTTCTAATTCGCTCATTTCTTTAAAATTTTGCCAGTCAGCTTTATCCAAGCACCATTGAGGTGATCTGTATTCGGGTTGGCCATTGTTAGTTCTAATTAAAATTGGTGCATGATCACTTGTATAACAGTCATCCAATGTTCCCCACTGAAAGTCAGCCAAACGGTTAGAACTTCCTATTGAAAGATCAATGCATGACAAAGTACCTGTCTGCATATGGAAGTGAGCGGGCTCACCGGTGTTTAGAATCCCCACATCTTCATTTTCTATTAGTGACGCTTACAGATTTCCCTTTGAGTTTTCTAAAAACGTCTCCCCATAATGGGGGTCTGCTGTTCATATCACCCACAAGAAATGGTTAAGGATGTTGGTTTAACAGAGCCACATCATCATAGGAAATACTGTCATAAGGGGGTAAATCTAATAAACATATAGTATGTTTCCTACTTGGATCTATTTGTACTGCTACTGCTTGTAGAACAGTACATATGTTTAAATGTTTTTGGGAATGTCACGGCGAATATACACGAGACTTTCCCCACGGCTTCTTCCTTGAGTATTACATGGTGTTCTGTATTTAGTGTATTCTCTAGGGCATGAAGTAAAAACATTCAGTATTGTTTCTTGTAGACAGGCTACTACAGGTAAGCGGTCATCAAATAGGAGCTTTTGTTCTTTTTATTTAGCCCTCAGCCCTTGACAATTCCACAGTATTAATGAGGAAAAAATAAAAAGATAAATTTTTTGGAAGATTCCTTAAAAGAAGCATTCCTATCAGAGTTTTTTGGAATTGGTGGAAGTCTCTGATACTTTCTTTAAAAAGGTAGGTCTTGCTAAGCCTGGTTTTATATTTTTCTTTTCAACCTTCTTATTTATCTATCGAGGAGGAGGGTGAACCTCGACATCAATCGTTGATATTCTTAAATCTCATGAAGTTTCATTATCTTTTCCAGATAAAATATCATACCTATTTGAAAGAGATATTTTTGTATTACTTATTGGAAGGGAGAGTGATGGTTGTCGACCTCTTTCGCTATTAAAAGATGGAAAGCTATATGGATTATGTACCTCCATCATGACAGGTACATTCAATAGCTCTCTAGCACAGGATTTCTCCCCTAAATCTGTCAACGATGCTACCCGAGATGAAGCCTTGGGCTGTTTATCTGTTATATGGCAGACTTAGAGGAAGTAGGTGGTGCCTTTGGGACGATAGACAACGAATCTAATGTAGAAGGCCTAGTGTTAGCCTTAGAGGGTGATTTAGGAAAAAGGCAGTTTTCCATTATCTGGTGTAGCTGGTGTTACAGTTCCCTCTGGATGTCCTACATCTTTAGATTTCAAGACCTTGGCATAGCTTTCGGTCTTGCTAAGCAGTCGCCTAGCATACCCCCACACTATGCTCTCCCTCTGACTTCTGAACAGCTGCTTCTTCTATTTCATATTGAGGACAGTTTTCATGAGTTGCTTTGTGATTTTGGTTGTAAATAGTGCACTTTGTATTAGAAAGACAGGGCCCATGCTCAGGGTCAGAATAATTATCACAGATCTTTGTTTTTACATACCCTAGATGGATGTCCAAATTTGAAGCAATTGTAACACTGAAAAGGTTTCTGTCAGTAAAGATGAACTGGTATTCTCTCTTTTTCGATATATACATGAGAGGGTACATCAGGGTTTTCAAAAGTTAAAATAATCATGGGGCATCTGGGAATCTTATGAACCTTTCATATTTCCTTACGACAAATATCCAAGATTTCATCCTCAATAAAGTCATAAAGATCTCTGTTAAAATTAACTCCTCTTCCATAATCTACCATAAAATTTTCTTCCATCTTTATATTACTTAGCATAAATGACTGCATTCTAGATTTAGAATGAACTAAGATGGATTTCTTGCCAAATCTAGAAATGTCTCCACGTTCTATATTGCCTACTTTCTTTTACATTAGTTTGCTAAATTAAAATAATCATAGTCTTCTCCCTTCGAGGTTGCAATAAGCCACATTGGGGGATTAGGCTTTCCTTCTGATACAAAGTTTATTTTTCTGTCCATAGGTTCGGTGTGATTCCAGTAACTCAGGCGATATATATCAAGATTCCCGTAAGCAGCATTGCATAAAGCTCCAGTGATCACACTATTATCAATTTTTAATTCAGAAACTTCAGAAATTGCTCTAAAGGCCTCTTCATGATCATTAAAGCAGATCCATACTTCCAATTTCCCATCTTCTTCCTCGAAATTCATCTTTATTTCCATAATCTTACCATAAGTTTTGAAAGTCATCCATAACGCTTCATAATTACAGCAAATTGGCAAATCGCATATATGAATGACTTTCTGTTTTTTTTTTTACACTACCGTCATACTTCAGATCATTGGAGGAGTGGTCCTTTTTTGTTACCAAGTCGTCGGCAGAATTTTCCTTAATAGACTTGCCAGAGGTCGTCAACAGTGCCGGGGGAGAGTCAGTATATCCAGGGGAGAGGGGTTTGTCATTAGAAAGAGCCATTTTAGAGAGAGTAGTTTGGCGTTTGTGAGTGAGTTATGTGATTTATTTGCTTGAGAATATCAAAAAAGTATTAAATGACAGAAAGGAAATTTGAGAGTATACTTCCCAGGTGGTCCACTCCATACCCTAGCCGAAGGATAGCACCAAAACAGAGATAATGGGACAGGTGTAAGCTAAACCCGCCTGTTAGGACTGACACCAAGGAACTATGGAATCATCCTCCAAATATCTGTAATGATGGACTTCCAGCCACAAGCCAATAGTCCTACCCCAAGCATTGGATCCCCCTGGATTCTGAAGACCCAACCCTTAAGAATAGTTCCGTCAAAAAGGCCCAAACCATTTTTTGGATGGCTGAGATCATCCAGTACTCTCATATATAGCTTTGAACGCAAATACCTCCCAACCGCGATACACATATATGCATATATACAAATATATATATATATATATATATATATATATATATATATATATATATATATATATAAATATATATATATATATATATATATATATATATATATATATATATATATATATATACTATATATATACTATATATATAATAGTAAGGGAAATTTTACTTAGAGTTTGGACCGCAACATGATAAAAATTTTATAAAATTAGGAGAAGGGTGAAGTAATATTCAGAATAAGAAAAAGATGAGACAGAGAGAAATTTAGATTCTAACTGGGGGAGCAATTTCCCAAAGATCGAGAGCCCTCATGCCTGTCACCAAGCTTCCGCACGGGAGGGATATCAGGAGGAGGGTGTCGATGTCCTACAGTATCTACCTCAGCTTCAGTTGGCATTGTATGGTTGTCCCCTTTGTCAGGAGTGGAGTTGTTGATGGAGTTTTTAACAGTGGGGAAGTGGCATCGACATCAGTCATCAAGTCCTTCATGGGCAAGGTGCTTACATCAGGCAGGGTGGCTCACACAGGTTTTTAGCAAATGTTGTACCCAAATGGCATGGAGACGAACAGTCAGCATCAGGTTGAAGGCGAGTAATACTGATAATTTTTCTGAGGGTCATCAATGCCTTTTGATCCTCAACACTTGTTGAGAGCTGAAAAGTCTTGGCTGCATGAGTGGTTGGTGACTGTATGTACTGCTCCAAGACGAATGATGTGAGGGCATCCCATTGCTTGCAAAGCCTGTTGGAGATTTCTGGGAAGGTGTCATCGAGGATCATAGCGAGAATGCAGTCTGTTTTGTTGCTTGAGTAGGTCATGCCATTGATGCAGAACTGAACCTTGGAGAGCTAAAATTTCTGAGGCGGGCTTGGTGTTCGAGGCACTACATAGGGGTCACCAATGACACATGAGTGGAGGTGGCCTTAATGCAAAGACAGCTCCTGAACAATTCACTTCATTTAGAGAAGACACAGGTATTTATAGTCCCCAAAGGAATCTCATATGGGTGACAGGTGCATGTTTATATTCAACGGCTTTTGTCAATAAGGTCAACATTGGCATAAAATAGACAATAAAAATGACATGATAATAGAGTCGAAATTAGCTTGTTACTTCAATGGATTTTTGACGTGGAGTCCCATGGGTTGCAGTGCAGAAAAAAAGCATAGATAGAGCACACTTCTTTTTTTGCATGTGGATGCTTGATACACGTGCATTACAGATTCACTAAACACCACAGCAATCTGTGTTTTCTCCTTAATTAAACTAATTATGCTAATCAACTACCTTAAAGTTTTTCTCTTTTGACTAACTGATTGACGACTATAAGCCTTAAAAGTAGTTATCACTGATTGAAAAGTTTTCCTCTTTTATACTGCATCACCATATTCAGAATTTCTATACTATACATCTAAACTTCATCAAAAAAATATATAAATTTCCACATCTGTCAGAATAACCGAGAAAGAAGCCAGAAGTTATAATTCACCAATTCATAATGTCAACTAGCAAGCGCAACTCGGGACCGATATTGTTTATGAGATCGGCATTGTCATTCGATGTCGCTCACTATCACGCAGCTCACTGTAATGTTGCTACATTTAACATAATATTTAAGAAGGCTACATGATAGCTGTCTGTGTCTTTTCAATAGTAGATATTAATATGAAATTTGGCAGTAACAGAAAAACTATGTTTCACATCAATCCCTGAAATTTTCATTTGGATATGTGAATTATTCTAGGAACAATTTACTTCACTGCCAAAAATAACCATTCAACCCATGACAAAATAAACATTTGCTGTTGCCTTTCTATGGCAGATATCATGAAAATTGGTATGGACAAAGTAAATATCCATGCCATAAATCCCTGAAAATTTCATTTGTATATGAAGTATTCTACGAATATTCTGCGGATATCGAAAAATGGCTACTGTGACCTTTCTATGCCAAGTATCAATACGAATATTGGTATGAATGTAGTTCACATAACACCCATCAAACCCTGTGAAAATCATTTGGATATCTGCAAAACTCTAGTAGTTTGCTCCTCCTCAATGATGTTTTACCTAAAAATCGTCACTTACGAACTAAAGTGACAGCCAGGGCATGCCTATAGCAGGCATGAACATGATAATTGTCAGAAACACAGCTAATATATATATGTATATATATATATATATATATATATATATATATATATATATATATATATATATATATATATATATAATCCCTTAAAATTTCATTTGAATATGTTTAATGGTATAGGAGTTATTGAGCCCGACGCCGAAAGTATCAGCTGCTCCTCCAAACCCCAAAACCCCGCACCGAAATCTATGGCGATTATAAAAGGGAATGACTAGGCTGAGATATATTTAACCAATTTTGGCTTTTCACATTATGTCGCTCACTTCGTTTGCGACAATAATTCCTTTCCTTTCATCAAAATACAACAACAGATTCTAATTGACTGACAATTGCCTTCAATAAAAAAAAATATATTTTTTAACCTTCGGAAAAATAACTGGATTGATAATATCGCGATTGATAATAAGACCAATAATAAACTCTGAATCTTCGCTTTTCCATCCTCTTATTCCCAAAATAGGCTGGCATAATTCAACATGTTCTAATTTAAAATAGCTCCAGGAAAAATGAGTACCGAACCACCTAAAGGCTTAAGCTTCCCCATTAGTGCGAAATGGCCGAGAAAACTGATATAGAAGTGGTTGGGATTTAATTAAAGGTGAGGTGCAAGAGGTGGAAGGCTATACATTATAAGTGATGTTCTAAAGGAAGTTCAGAGAGAGAGAGAGAGAGAGAGAGAGAGAGAGAGAGAGACGCACTCTCTACCAACACGAGGAGAGAGAGAGAGAGAGAGAGAGAGAGAGAGAGAGAGACGCACTCTCTACCAACACGAGGAGAGAGAGAGAGAGAGAGAGAGAGAGAGAGAGAGAGAGAGAGAGAGAGAGAGAGAGAGAACGCAATTAACTGATGCTAGAGCCTACCCCCCTCCCTCGCCAGTATCCCCATTCAGGTCCACATAACACAACCCAGAACCTATGTCAGATTTTCCACGCTACGACAATGTGGTGACTTCGATATAGTAGGTCTCTCTCTCTCTCTCTCTCTCTCTCTCTCTCTCTCTCTCTCTCTCTCTCTCTCTCTCCTCGCTTATATTGACCACTTTACAAATGCTTATATCATATTTCCAGCAAATGTTAAGCAACTTATGTGGAAATAATTATGTTCTTATTAGGTAAGGTTAACTTGAATTGAAAATAAGATAAACTACAAAAGCCAATTTTAACACAGTAAATACGCAATCAAGAGAAGTCCTTGAATTTCACTTTCTGTCTCACACTTTACACATGAAAGTTGAATAGGGCTGGCGAGAATATTCTGAAAAGGTTACAAGTCAGGAAGCAAAACAGGACGTACTTGATCATGTGCATAAGTAAATCTTCCTGTAGGCATTTCTCTGGTTATCATGATTACATTGACATATACTGTATATATATATATATATAT
>NC_090751.1:61636212-61733712 GCF_036898095.1 Palaemon carinicauda
TCCCATAAGGTTAGACTCAAGATAAACAGAAGAAATACAGCGATGATGAGAATGGAAAATGCAATGGAAGATGAAATATCATTGGAAGGAGAAAGGATTAATGAGGTAGAATCCTTCAAATAGTCAGGAACTATGATCACTAATACAAGATCTTTAGAATTTGAGTATAATAAAAAATTGATAAAGCATATCAGACAATGACTATATTAAGTAAAATTTGGAAATTAAATCGCCTGAAATTACATATAAAAATCAGGCTATAATTATAACAGTTTAGTGAGATCGGTGTTACTGTACGGACAAAAGTCTTGGTATGACAATGAAACAATATCCAACAGATTATGTATATTTGAGAACTATGCCCTCAGAAGAATATTGGGAGGTAAATGGCAGGACATGATTAGAAATGAAACTCTAAGATAGATTACTTGCGTGTCACATGTGGATGAGATCATGGTGAGGGGAAGATGGTGATGGTTAGGGCATGCTCTTCGCACTCCCAATGAGAGATTAGTTCACCAAACTTTCAACTTGACTCCACAAGGCACTAAAAGAGTTGGAAGACCCAGGCCTAAAAGGCTATGGACTATGAAGCGTGAAGTAGGAGATGATTAATGGAGAATTGATTTAAAAGCTCAAGATCGAGACAACTTGGCGTCAATAGGCGTAGGAGGAGACAATAACGATGATATATACATACATATCTCTCTCTCTCTCTCTCTCTCTCTCTCTCTGTATATAATATATATATATATATATATGTGTGTGTGTGTGTGTGTATGAATATAATATATATTACATACATACATCAATATATATATATATATATATCTATGTTCAAGAATACATAACATACATCGATGTTCATAAAATTAGCGTAAATAAACACACACACACACACACACACACATATATATATATATATATATATATACATATATATATGTGGGTGTGTGTGTGTGAATAAATAAAATCAAATTCATATAATGATTCTTAATAGCCTATTTTATATTTCTCCTTAAGAATAAAGCTAAATAACATGGAATAAATTATGCCGTAGAACATAATGCTAAAGAGTGTTAATTACATGAAATAACCAAACAGTGTGCATTTGATTATCAATCACTAAAATAATATAAATTCTTTAACCTTTTCACATGTTAATCTAATTAGCATGCTGACATACCAAGCTAGTCATGACATGATGCATCTATTCATCTTCTCTTGAAGCGAAATGAAGTGCCAGGTACAGGCTCCCGACGTATGAAAAGAATGGAAGAGTATACGAGAAAAAAAAAAAAAAAACCACGAAGTAATAAGGATTTTGAATATTTAATAATCATCATTTTGCAACCTTTTTTTCTGGCTGGAATAAAATACTATCTTATTAAATCGGGTTAAAACAACCACCCGCTGAGATACTGTTATTGGGTCCTTTGACAGGACAGATAGTCCTACTTTGGATCCCCCTCTGTTTACGGCTCATTTATACTTTGCCCATACTTACATCGGATATTTTGGTCTTTTCTTCACACATTCTCTTCTTTCCTTATACACCTGACAACGCTAAGATAACCGAAAAAAATTTCGTCTTCACTTAAGGGGGTTGACTACAGCAATGTAATTGTTCCGTGGTTACTTTTCACTAGGTGAGGGTAGGTATGGTAAGCAGTTCTTCTATAAGGACAATTCGAAGTCAAACCATTATGCTCTAGTCTTGGGTAGTGCCATAAAACCTCTGTGACATGGTCTTCCCCTGTCTTGGGTTAGAATTCTCATGCTTCTGGGTACACTCAGGAACACTATTCTATCTGTTTCCCTATTTTCTTTCATCACTGGGCGATCTTCCCCGTTGAAGCCCTGCTTTCCCAACTAAAGTTGTAACTTCGATAATAATAATAATAATAATAATAATAATAATAATAATAATTCACTTGAATTTAATTTACATACACCTGATTTTTGTATTCGCCCTTTGTAAATGTGTTCTATTTGGATGGCAGCAGCAACTCCATCATCAGCCGTTATCTTTTTCTCGCCGGCTTTATTTTCCTCTCAGTAACGATAACAGTATCTTATGAGTCCATGGTCGTTCTAAGCCCGACTAGAGGAGTTTCTTAAAAACAAAACGAGGTCAGGCCAAGTGAAGTTAGCACTATAGGGGCCAGTTTCTGTGTGCATTTCCAAACAATAGCAATGGATGAGTCGTCTGAAAATAGCGAGTCCTGTCGTTAAGAAGCGGCTAGTTCATATCTTATTCAGCCCTTGTGGTGGATTATGCAAAGGAGGTTGGATATATCTATGCATCATCTATTATACTTGATCCTTTCCCTATCGTGAAGCTGAACAGAAGCCTATTAATTAGGAGATATATGAAATAAGGAAGAATAGAAAAAATGGAGAGGAGGCAAAAGAAGAAAAATGAATAAAAAGGGCTAAGGGAAGAATATAGCTAATCCTCATTCAGATATGTATAATAATAATCACTGGGAATGGGGATGGGGAAAATTTAGCCTTTCTTTATAAGGCAAAACATATTACTAATCTAAACAACAACCGTAAAAACAACAACAACAACAACAACAACAACATCAGTAGCAATAATAATAATAATAATAATAACAATAATAATAATGATAATAATAATAATACTGTAATCCTCATCACTATGACACGCAATACAAATTGACCGAATTTTATGAAATGTTACTTTCCTACCCCATGTAACATAATACGTTACGTAAGCCAATGGTAAATTATACTACTTAACGTGATGACGTTATGTGTTTCAAGAATTGTAATTATGAGCATGTGACCAAGAACAAATAATCATTTCCTCTTGTACATTTACTCATTTGCATCTCCTACCAAATTCAAGGTTATTATTATAAAATTTGAAATAAACCAATACAGAGGACTAAAGAATAAACTGCATTAAGCAAAAGCAGTTCGCATTTGTAAAGCAAAAACATCACAGAAACTCATCAGCTTTAGCAAAGCCTCCAGACTCCGACAGTGATCCATACAATAAGCTTTTCCTTGCTCTATTCAAATTGGTATCCGATTGAGAGAGAGAGAGAGAGAGAGAGAGAGAGAGAGAGAGAGAGAGATCAGCCGGAGCCATGACATAAAGTTGGTGTTTCAATCACAACACACAGCTATATAAAACTGATAAAATCTGAAAGCACGTAAACTCAAATGCTTTTATAACATATGATTGAAAGGCGGATATTAACTGTTATTGCATACAAATTAAACATGATTTTTCAATGTAAATTCAGCGATACAACAAAGCAAAACAATTTTTATATAAAACTGCATTCTAATACCGATATTCGTGCTTTCTTCATCATCACCCATAAAATCATGTTTGTTCTCACAAGTCTTTGCTCTATTACTTTGGTATCTGATTATTTTCAATTCTTTGGGATACACATTGAACCAGCTACCTTGCATAAAAAAATATCCATTCTTAAAACCGTAGCATATCTTGTTTCAACGTGCAATGGCTTTTATTTGTTCGTCAGAGTGAATAATTCTACAACGGTTTAAAGCCGCTTTCGGCGCAAGAAAGGCGGAGTGTAATTAGTCAACTTGAATCGCTTCAAGAAGGGTTTTCAGCAAATGCTCCTTCCAGATATATTCTAACAATATGTTTATCTCACAAATGCTATCTCAAACACATCTGGGCCTTCTTTCCCGGTTAAAAAACAGTTATATGCTCTCTTTGTTTCCTTCATGATTATGCGTTGAATATGCCGGCTCTCCTAAGTTTTCGTGTACAAATTTCTATACCTAGTATGTATAATGCGGCAAAATATAAGAATAATGACAGAATTAGCAAAGATGTATGGTGTGGATAATTACATGTCAAAACTGATTCCGAAAATTTACGATGATTGAGGAGTTTTGTTAAGATATACTACTTTAAAGAAAAAAAAAAGGGGGGATGTGAAGCAGTGATGTATTTCCAGTAGTTCATTAAAGAGACTGCCAATAAATTGTTTATATTCTATCACATAAAAATGACAAAAGAACAATTTTCTCGGACAACAGAATAGGTTTTGCAATGATTATTATCGTCCCTTTATGAAACAAAAATAATTAAGCACAGCAATGATTAATCAGGCACTCGTGATATCACCATTGCTTTTAAAATAGAAAAATAGAAAAGTTACAAAATAAAATATTGAATGGAGACTTGTCTCATGAACAGATTATGGATGATATTAGGTGGTTGTATATGAATTCAGACGATATTAGCATAAAGGTGGCTCTGAATATGGATGCTACCAGTATAAAGGGGACTATCAATGTTAATATTGATAAAAATTGCATATTGTAACGGCAGTATGAACAAAAATGAGTATGAGGGTAGTATAGAGATGCCGACATACAATGTATTTCTTACAACTGTCGTTAGAATAAATATGATGTAAGATTACAAAGGTTATGTAGACAATGAAATGTATAAAGTTATCTAAATTTGAAAAGATATTAGGAGCCAAGTGTTTCAAGAGCAAGAGCAAGTATAAGAGAATGATAAATTCAAGGAGAATGAAACATTTAGAAAGAAAAGACGTTAAAATAAGAAAGAAACACATTTCTTTAGTGAGAAAAATATACGGTAATTATATAAATAGACATATCCCAAAAGTTATTGTTGATAATAAACATACCTTCTAGAATTTAATTTCTATTCTTATAAGATAAGAATGATATCCCCCACCTTCTTTTCTCATTTTTTTCTCTCATTGCAAATTGCATGCGAAAGAACCTACAAAATTTTTATATAATTTCTTGTATATTTGTATGCATATGCCATGCATTATTTAATGTATTACATAGGAAAATCAGAAATTATGTGTGGCTCTCGGAATACGACAGAAACCTGTTTATAAGAGTTATTACCATACCAAGAGCCTGTTTCCTATTTTCCATGTACTTGGTCTCAACTGACTTGATTATAATACACATCTCCGTCAATGGGAGAGCTCACGATATCGCATTGTAGGAATGAATTACGTAGGCCCACGGGGCATAATTACGGTCTCTGCGGTGTCATTACCGTCACTTTATGGATAAATCACTACTCAGTTTTTCCATTTCCATTGATATGATAAAAGAGAAAGGACAAACACTCATCATTTCACTTTCATTGTTCGAAACATCGATGCTTAAAAAAAAAAAAAAGAAGCTATCAATAACTTCATTAAAGTAACATTTGGATTCATCAAATCTATATATTATACAAAAAAATTCAGAGAGATAATTTTTCTTATATACTTTTCAGACAGAGGAAAATTAATAATTACATCTAATACTACCAAAACGAATTACATATGAAAAATAATCCACAATATCATGCAACTGCCATAGATTCACTGGAGAGAGAGAGAGAGAGAGAGAGAGAGGAGAGAGAGAGAGAGAGAGAGAGAGAGAGAGAGAGAGAGAGAGAGAGAGAGAGATCCAAACCTATGAATATGTTCAAGAAAGATACTGATATTGAATCAAAATGATTAACTTAAAGCTAACCCAAATCCTGGAATATTCCCGATTTCCGAAGGGAATCAGTATCATCATCATTAATGCCAACGTGAACCGTTGCCTATAACAGTCAGCTCTCCTGTGATAATACACCACTATCACTTTGCATGAGGAAGCTACGATTTGATTGTATGAAACTAACATCCCCTAAAATAATGTAAACATATATAAAAATGATTTTTTTAATCCTGAAAAAGTACTCATCATTTTATTCCCCTATAGCTGACAAGGATAGATATTTAACTTCATCAGTTATTCAGGCTTGAATTCTCTCTCTCTCTCTCTCTCTCTCTCTCTCTCTCTCTCTCTCTCTCTCTCTCTCTCTCTCTGGTGAGGTATACACTACAACGCAATTCAACATTCCCTTTAATTCACACAGGAAAGTGAAATGGGATATGAGATACAGTAAATGCATCGAAAATTCAGTTACTGATGTATTGTGACGAAGTTCATACATAGAGAATATTAATCAATTACCTAAAAATATTCCAATTGTTAAGACGACCAAACATAAAATACCTTTTCAATATCAAATGGTCAGAAATATGAGAATTCCCGTTAAACTAAAATAAACTGAATGCAAACATTCAGAAATACAAATAAGAAAAAAAAAGTTTCCATACTTCAAATCAAGGCAATGTATGCAAATGTTTATAATAACAACACCTACTACTACTACTGCTACTAGTACTACTACTACTACTACTACTACTACTTGGCTCATATAGTAACTAAACATATTATATAAGCTAGAGTTTAATTATCCCACTAAAATATTCTTAATTAAGTCTACGAAATCGGTTAATAACATGAAATTTGTAATGTAAGAATACCAAGGGTAAAATAATTATATACTATACGCAATATCACAGTATTTAAAATGTAAATTCAATACGCAGTATCTTATTATTTATGCAAAAAACAAAATTAGGAATACTTTAATGGACGCAATTAAAGTCTAAAGGTCTAAATATTTGATATCCTTTATAGCATGAGAGGAATTTCAGGTAAAGATATGCAAAAACAATGGAAGCATTTCTCATTTCTGGAATTTTTATCAGGAATATAGTATAAGTTAACATTCCAACTTTGTTTATAACAATTCTCAGAATGATGAAAATGAACATCTAAAAATAATAAACCAAATGACCCATTTATTGAAATAATGAAATGGAAAGATAAATGTGTCACGATTGGATACGAATCATTTATGAGAGAATGAGTAAACCAATCATCAACTCCTACGAGACAAAATATAAAGGTAAACGCTTTAATTAATCACTTGTTAAGGAAACTTGAAGAAAATGTAAAGATCGCCATGAAATTCATAAAAATAGTTTAACATTCCACAAGCATATCAGATTATACTTATGTAATCCCCAAGCTTCCTTTATGATGACCGGATGCACCGTAATTGCATTTCGATAAATCGTAAATATGTCTCTTCTATTAAATAAGATATTTTTCATACACAAAAGACCATCCCTTCATAATGCTATCTGTAAGTATCATAATTCTGTAATGACCGATATTCATTTTAAATATAAAAAAGCTAATACAAGATCATGAAAATGTACAATTCCGACTATAAAATATTCATCTAACTTACCTCGTTCATATTCATGCACTCCGGAGTGAGGGATCCTTGGCACACTAAAAAGAAAAATATTTTATGTAAGTTTACAATGAATATAAAAGTGATACTTTCATTTTATGGGTAATGATATTTAGTATATATAAATTTTATGTAAACAATTCAAAAGTTCCACAAAAAACATGAAAAAAAAATTAACTTAATATCAAAGTAGAAGTTTGTTGACACCAAATTTTGTAAAGTAAAGCAATCTTACAAGTGACCCCACTTTATTTCGATAAATGAAAAGCCAGTTTTAAATAGGATTTTTTACAATTTGTTGTATTTAAAAATCGTTGTCTTTTTTTTCTAAATGTTACGCAGGATTTCGTGTATTATTATGAACACAATTTAGTTTTTTAATAGGTATCGCTGTATCCAATAATGATGAAAAGTCAAGCTGTATAAAGTGAGGGATGTTTTTCGACAAATAAAAAAAAAAAATCCGATTTAAATGGAGGTGTATTGCATTCAGTCCATTCGGTTCTATAATATATAGTATTATAGAAAATACACAACAAAAACATAAATATACATATATACATATTATTATTACAAGCTAAGCTATAACCCTAGTTGGAAAAGCAGGATGCTATAATCTCAAGAGATCTAACAGGGAAAATAGCCCAGTAAGGAAAGGAAACAAGGAAATAAATACACAAGAGAAGTAATGAAATAAAATATTTTAAGAATATCATTAAATTAATAATTTCATATATATGAACTATAAAAGCTTTAAAAAGCAATTGGAAGAGAAATAAGATAGAATAGCACGCCTGAGTGTACCCTCAAGCAAGTGAACTCTACCCCAAAACAGTGGAAGACCATGGTATAAAGGCTATGGCACTACCCATGACTAGAGAGTAATGGTTTGATTTAGGTGTGTCCTTCTCTTAGAAGAGCTGCTCACCATAGCTAAAGTCTCTTCTACCTTTACCAAGAGGAAAGTAGCCGCTAAACATTTACAGTGCAGTAGTTAACCCCTTGAGCGAAGAAGAATTGTTTGATAATCTCAGTGTTGTCAGGTGTGTGAAGACAGAGGAGAATGTATAAAGAATAGGCCAGACTATTTGGTATAAGCTTAGTCAAAGTAAAAATAAGCCGTGTGTGTGTGTATATATATATATATATATATATATATATATATATATATATATATATATATATATATATATATGTATATATATATATATATATATATATATATATATGAAAATTACTTGTTAAAGATGTCAGGTTCGTTTGTTATGGAGAAACTCTTTGGTAACGGAAAAAGATGCCCCTATGAATGGGTTAATGCGTTTACAGATACAGGTTTGAGGAAAGTTAGGGAAAGGGTAAAATACGGTTGCAGAAGTTAGTGGTCTAATGCAATAGAATAGTGGTTCTTAACCTTGTTTACTCAATGCACCCCTTTCACCATATGTCAGACATTCCCTCTTCTTTCCAAGGTTGTACGCAGCAAAATAGTGCTTTCCAAATAATATGTATCTAATAAAAAAAAACAATCCTTAGATTTTATTCCATATTAGTATATATATATTTACAATTGCTTATGGATTATTTTCATAGTGGAATTTTACACATTACATGTAAATTGAAAATATTGATGATTTTATAAAACTTGAATAAAAGCCGAACTTTTCTTTATATCTATAATGATTTACTTAACATACCTAACTGAAGCTGATACAGTCAACAAAAAGTTCAATATGATACCAGGACATTGTAAAACTAATAATTTCATTCAAAAGTTTACAGTCAATGAGAAGCCAATTCTATTATGTTCTATTATGTCGACACAAATAGAAGCAATGCACGGGTAGTCTTTCAACCACATATGAGCGGGAATCGTACAAAACAGGCCAAAATTCTGTAATCTATGTGTCATTGAACACATCTCTTACTCCCTAATCAGCTATAAACTCCAGAAATTCATCATGACAATCATCGTTACAGGTGGCTCGGTCTAGTGTTCTAAAACTGGGGAGCTTAAAGGCAATAGAAAAATAAACATTCTAACTGTTTGAGTTTTCCAATCTGTGGTCACAATTCTCCTTGTGAAAAATTAAAATTCCCCTCTAGGGGAATTCTTTCCTGCTTAAGAATCCCTGCAATAGAATATGAATGTCAAATGGGAAACGAATGATACTAGCAAATGATGCATTTATATATAATACCACTTATAAAAATTTTGTCCGTTTGATTTATTAATCGGCATGGAACCAATTACAAAATAAATGAAGCCTGAATTTTATAGGCTTTTGGTGTCCCAATGAACATACAAAATGTATAAAAAATAAGCTATTAATGCTTCACGTTTCCTCATTGACTTGTTACATGCTTAAGGATTTTGGTCTTTCCATAATAAGTTAAGAAATTTGAATGGAATGTAGCATCAGACATTGGAACAGGATCGTCAGACTTTCACAGAAGACATAAAGGTCACTGGGAATAGAGACTTTTTTTTCTCTCAAACAGTATCAATGAACAGGCTTTCACTGCATTACAATGCCAAAAAGCTACCGCAGCAGAACTGTGGCACTCATAAAGCCCATCCAGATGCAGATCTTTTTGTAAAGACACATGTAGTTTCCTAATGTTATGCCTTCTGTCCTTGCTGATGACACAGACTTACTTGTACTCTGATGCTAACCACAAAGCTAGAGTCACAACCTGTATTTCTCATTCTTCAGCTTAAAATCACCACAACTAAGTATAGGATCTCGACGATTATCTTGCCCAAAATCAACTTGGAAAAAAAAATGTTTGTAAGCGCATAATATGTCTGCACTTAGTTCTTGGATGTGAGACAACATATAGACTGCAAAATGGTCAAACCGCGAAAGTTTGGGGGATTTGGGATTATGTAGAGGTCTTCAACAATGATTCAGCTACTAAACAGAAAATCAGAGTTCCTGGTAAAACTAAAGTTTTTACAGATGGAATGTATTCTCTTCGTTACACAATATTTTGTGAAAATGTGGCTACCCCGAAATTACATGTGAAGCAACAAAGTTTGACCCAAACATCCGGTGCTGCAAAATGTTAGATCATGTCAATCATGACTAATTTACCCCCGCCACCTGAAAGCATCCTACACACTGCGAGATCCAATTGCAAAGGTGGTTGCAGATCTCAAAGATGCTCCTGCAAACCAATAAGTATTTATGTCACGCCGCTTACGGAAACTACAAAGGTGCTGCATGCTCAATCACATCCTAAGTTTGTGGTACTAAGGATGGTCAAGATGAATCACAACTTGAAAACCCAAGACACATTTCATTAATAGTGGTATCACAAATGATACTTTGAAAAATTTATAACATAAGAAACAAGAATTTTTTTCTAACAAGGATGTAATTGCCCGTGTTAAAGATAATAAAGAAGGGGTAGAGGTAAAATCTGAAAGGTTTTATCATTCCAAATAATGCTAATCACAAAAAGAGACGAGAAAGTACTAGTTTTCAGTTATCTCAAGTCGAAAAAAAAAAAAAAACACTGTTAGTTACCAAGTTATTGATTCCATTCAGGAACTCCGGTGAAGGATCCTTGCACACTTAAAGAAAAATGATTTGATGTAAATTTTCAATGATCTGACAAAATAATTGATCTATATAGGTCTATAATTTTTTTCTATTTTGAAAAGGTTGAAATGCCTAGATTTTTATATACTTGTATCCTGTTAACAGGAATGTATTTAAAAAATGCAAAACAATCAAAATGAATTCTTTTCGCAATTAGTTCCAGGTTGACCCAATTTTGAGGTTGACTAATTAAACGAATTAATTATACAGGCTGGTAAAACCTATACTGGTGCCTGTAATCATTATTGTCCCCTTGAATGTTTATATCAAGCTCTAATTATTCTATTTGTGAGATCATTATCATATTATTAACGTGTTTACGTTATATTTAGATTTCAAGTGTTTGAAATTATTATCATCATCGTTACTGGATTTTATGTCAGTACTTCTCTTTCACGGAAACAATTACTAAAGAAATCTACCTTGATCGTCAAATTGATGACTGATATGTATTAACAATACATGGAATTGTATAAATTAGAGAGGTGAATGGAAGTGGAAGATGGAAGACAGTTAGAGGCCGACTTGTAACGGAAGATGGAAAGAGTAAAGAGACGAGTACTGAATTTGTAGAAGAGGAGGTAAGAATGGTAGCAGGAGCTTTGGAAAAGAAAAGTAGACGAGAAAGCAAATGCTTTCCAATTCTGCCTGATTTTTAAGGGTAACTTAATGTCCACCAGGTATTGTACAAAAGTCCGAAAGAAAACAAAATAAAAAAAAACGAGTTGTTTCCGAATAGGAGATGGAAAAGGATGTGGCAAATAATATATATATATATATATATATATATATATATATATATATATATATATATATATATATATATATATATATATATATGATTTTGATTAAATAAATTTGCTTATATGAACTTAAACCAGAAAAGTGAAATGAATGCCGTTCAGGGATATGGGACAATTTAGCAATCTAAAATAAGGTTCTAATAAGAAAGATGGATAAAGATAAGAAAATGGAAATTAAATAATGAAATTCATTGGAGTTGGATAAAATGATTGGTAATGGAGATTTTGTCCAATTTCATAAAAACCCTTGTTTTATTTAAGCGGCACTAAATAGACAAACTAACTCATACCTGATTTAGCTTCGTTAAGTCCTTTGGAAGGCATTTCTTTTTAAAAATAAAAATTTTTTCCAACACATCAAGTTGCTAAAATTAATAATAGCACTTATAGGCAAATACTTAATGATTTACATTTAAATTTCCCAAGCAAACTACATGATATTAGAGGGAGTGTGTGTGCACGAAGGCTCCATAACACCACACATAACATCCAACTACAATAATGAATGGACTTCAAGTCTGTGCCTCGATAAACGACCGACAAACGTGTTTATAGTCCTACTTCATTCCCTTACCAAGATTATGTCTGCTATTACACCAATGAATACTTGGTCACAACTAAAATGGCAGCAGCCCACGGAGCGGTAAATGAGATAGCACACGATATCAGATTAGGGGAATGAATTATATAGGCCTATACGGTCTGATGCTTGTCTCTGCCATAGGATTATCGTCTTTCATTCATTTCTACTAACTCTCCCATTTCCGGTTAATTAATTACACTGAAAGGACAACATATCATTACTCCTTCATCGTGTTTACTAACGTCTTAGCACAGCATATGTCGGAAACAATCACAAAGGCATAATACAAACACCAGCTTTATCATAAATGGGAATTCATTTATATATAATACGGTTGTTTATTCTATATAAAATTGCTTATAATTTTAATTATGATTTGATTATATATATATATATATATATATATATATATATATATATATATATAGGTGCAGGGAAAATCCGGTCCCAGAAAATTTGGTCCCAGACAATTTTTTCTAAAATTTATTCGACCAATCTCAAAGTAAATTCACTGAAAAAAAAGGAATAGGGATAAGTGTTTAGAAACTTAACAAATGGGTGAGTAATTTAATGGGTGTGTAAATAAATTTACTACAAGATAAGTAATAAATTATTAATATAAAATACTTTAAGAACAATAACAACAATAAAATAGATCTTTCATATAAACTATTCATTGAAGAGAGACTTATGTCAGCCTTTCCAACTTAAACAAATTCAATGCAAATTTGAACTTTTGAAGTTCCTACGGTTCAACTACCTAATTAAGAAGGTCATTCCACAATTAGGACATAGCTGAAATAAAACTTCTAGAACACTGTGTAATAGTAAGCCTTATGATGGAGAAGGCAGGATTTTTAGAATTAACTGTATACCTAGTATTACGAGCAGGATGGTACTGTCTGGGAGAATATGAATGCAAAGGGTAGTTAGAGTTATGAAAAATCTTATGTAACATGCATAAAAGACTAACTGAACGATATTGCCAGAGTTTAATATCTAGATCAGGAATAAGAAATTTAATAAACCCCAAGTTCTTGTTTAACAAATTATGATGAGATTCAAAATACTCGAAACAAGGTAAAATAAAAGCATGAAAACATTTCTTCAGAATAAACTGATCACCAAAAATATTAAAATACTTTCTCCATAAGCCATTTTTTGTGCAACTGAAGAAGAAACACAGAATGTGTTGCTCAAAAGTAAATTTGTTATCAAGAATCACACCTAAAATAAAAAAGAAAAAAACAATAAAAGTCACAGAGTTGAAGAAACATTTTCAATCCTGATATCTGGATGTTGAGGAGCCACTTTCCTCGAATTACTTACAATCATACTTTGAGTTTTGTTTGGGTTTAACTTCATGCCCCATAATTTGTAATATGGGCTAAGTTTACCTAAATCTCTATTAAGGGATTCAGCAACCCCAGAAATACATACATGAAATTAAATTGAAGCGAAGAGAGTAGCATCCTCTGCACATGCAGCGAGCTTATCTTTTAAGCCAATTCGCATATAATGTGTATGAAAAGTAATGGGCCAAGAACACTACCCTGACGAAACACTAGATATCACATTCCTTTACTCACTTAATTACCCATCAACAGCAATTCTCTGCAATCTAATACTCATAAATTCAATAATGATAGTAAGAAAAGACTCAAATACTCCCAACTGTTTGAGATTGAAAACAAGGGCCTCGTGATTAACATGGTCAAAGGCAGCACTAAAATTAAGGCCCATCATACAAACTCCCTGACCACAATCAACGGATTCATGTACAGCTCCAAGGCTTTTACGAAAGCCAAATTGCAAACGAATTTTCATATGATTACCTTCAGCAAACCAATCTAGACGTTTTGCCAAAACACTTTCAAAAACTTCCTGACCACACTCAAGTACTGATGGATAAAAAAAAAAAAAACTTGTCCAATATTGTGACGATAATGGTGAATTAACTTTCCCAAAGGCAATTGATCATTCATTAAATCATTCGGTTTAATTCTCAGACCAACTTAACTATTTTTATTTGTGCAACGTGTTTGATAAAGTGATATATATATATATATATATA
Organism: Palaemon carinicauda; assembly: GCF_036898095.1. Classification (NCBI taxonomy): domain Eukaryota; kingdom Metazoa; phylum Arthropoda; class Malacostraca; order Decapoda; family Palaemonidae; genus Palaemon; species Palaemon carinicauda. The sequence continues at coordinate 61,650,440 of NC_090751.1, forward strand.
TATATATATATATATATATATATATATATATATAATATACATATATATATCGTCGTCATCGTCGGCGGCGCCCACTCGTGTCCGAGTATTGGGTTCTGTCGTTAGCCATCAGCCTCCTATCTAGAGATGAAGAGGGGTGGAGGAAACGACAGAATGCCAGTAGTTGGGTATTTTGTTTTGGGTGGTCGTGGCTTTGCAACGGCCATGCGCACACACTTGGCCCACACCGTTTTCACCGCGGCTCATGACATATGAGACAGGCGGCTTCTACGATGTTGGTTGCATCGGGCTGCCGGGTTCTTGTTATGTCAAGGCCCGCCTTGTTGCCTGCCCGACAGGCATTGCCCTCTTCCGCCGGTGCTGGGAAGCTCCGCCGTTGGGGTCTTGTTTGGTTTGATTTTGGAGTTTTCCTTCTCCTAGCCTTTGCCTATCTTAAATAAAGGAGAAGGCCTATAGGGGGCTCCAGACTTGGTCTGGTCTCTCAGAACTGGCCTTAGCAGTATGGTTGAGCCTGCCAGGGTGGATAAACTACCCCACCGCCATTGCCCAGCCCATCATTGAGACACTCAAGCCCCTCTACTGGACCATCAGAGGGGACATATATATATATATATATATATATATATATGTATATACATTATATATATATACATATATATATATATATATATATATATATATATATATATATATACAGTATATATATATATATATATATATATATATATATACATACGTATTTTTTGATGGTTTATAAATATGAGTTACCCCTAATTCCTGGTATAATCAATGTGTTTAATAAAAGGCAACAATATGAATATATTTTTTTTGCTGGTTTATACATGTAATTTTTATATTCTTATTAATATGATTATTCTTATATATATATATATATGTTACAGGCAAACTGTGTAACCAGGCGTTTTGCGAAATGCCTAAATATTTTAGTCATTTCGTGAAATGACTGATTCACTTAAGGATTTTGCGAAATGACTAAAATTTCCAGGCATTACGCGAAATGACCGGTTTATAGCCCAGGGATTTCGTGAAATGACTGGTTCATATGAATATTAGGTCAATAGTGTAAATTTGCTTGTATGTAGTATATGCTTAGGGCATTTTAGTAGCAATGCTTTTCTTTTTTATTTACAAGGGCAGGATTTTAAGTTAAATAGTATATATTTGCCGGTATATTGTATATTTATTTCTAGGGTATTTTAGTAGAAACAATTCAGTAACAACATATCTTTTAAAACCATATAGTGTTTCTTCTTTCATTAAATGTACAATTAGACAGAAGGGCCTTTCTTCAGTGCCTCACGAAGAGATAATTGCTGTTCTTGGTTGATTTCATCAACAATCGTTGGGGGAACATGTTGAATTCAAACCTTGTGAATTAATCCTTAGTATCACTGACTTTACCCCAATAGTGTATAAGTTATTTTCATTTCCTTCCATGTTGATTCCTAGAAGATTTCTTGGATCCTCCCTTCCTCAGACAACATGTGGTGCTGGGACAGCGACATTGTCCCCTATTTCCTCGGTTTTTAAGTCGATCCTACTACATTTAACCATACGTTCAGCCTGGCACACTTGACCCATTCTGGTCCTCTTGCAGTTCTTGGAAATTTCTTGTTGTCTTGATGCAATATGCGGTGCTGAACTAAGTGGACCTGGGGTGGCTACGTGAAAATGCTGACTGGCTCATCAAGGGACTAGGATGGCTGGGTGGTGATGATGACTGGCTCAGAGGCCTCGAGTGGCTCGTCAGTTGGATCAGTAAGAGGCTGTGCTCCTAATGCTGCAAGATCATCTTCTGTCTCTAAGCGGTCAATGACCTCCTGAAGCTAGCTAGTGGAAGAGAGTCCATCTTTTGGATTCTCTCCAAGCAAACTAGCATACAGGGTACTCTTGACCCCTGAATGGTATGATGAGTTCTGGTTCTGAACAAAACGAAGGCCTAAGGACTAATCTTGGGTGTTGTTGTCAGAGAGCCAAGCAGCCAGCATATCTTTGATGTTTGAGTTGGCCTGTTGAACTGAACCTTGACTCTGTGCCTCTCTAGGGGCTTGCCATGCACAAGATGCGGCCAGAGATCCTTCATCTCTCGAACCACCTAGGCAGTGAACTCAGATCCATTATCTGATTGTAGGATGCATGGATCACCAATCAATAAGAAGATTCCCAAAATCTGAAAAGCAACTCTTGGGTGTGAGTGGGCGGAGGATGACAAACTTGGTCAGATGGCACTGGTACACAATAATCCACTTGTGTTGGGCTTGTGGAGTTGACTGCATGTCAATTAAATCGTTTTGGAAGCGAGAATTAAAATCTTAAGTAAGTATTGGCCGAGCCACAACTCCCTTTGTCTTGGTTCTTTTTGTCTTTTCTTGGCAGGTAATGCAGTAGGACTTGAACAGGTCGACAGCCTCCCTTGTGATGTTTGCATATTTAGAGTATGATATTAGTTTTAGTTAAATCTACATTCCTAATTTTCTCAAACTATAATCTAAAACTGCTAATATTGATCAGGGTACTTATTTGTTGAATTGCCGGCTGATATGGTTAAAAGAAATCAAAATGATTAAATTGCCTGCTCACATAGTTAAAAGAAATCAAAGCAAGGGGCCATTTCAAACAAAACTGAATTAACTTCTCAAGTAGTTAAATTTAAATTGAACACCTGAGCTTGAAACAGCTCTGGCTACAATTTATATGGAAATGAAATATATGAAAATTATATGGAAATGTGTACCAGATATACATAAATCATTACCAATTATAATATAATTATTCAAAACTAACTTTCAGTGTATAAAAATCCGTGTCAACACCCATATATACTTAAAACCACATAAAAGTGGTGTTTGCAACAAATACCAGAATTACACAGTTTGCCTGAATTCTATTAGGCAAAGTGTGTAATAAGAACTACTAAATTTCAGTCACTTCGCGTAATGCCTGAAAATTTTAGACATTTCGCGAAATCCCCAAGTGAATCAGTCATTTCACGAAATGCCTAAAATTTTTAGGCATTTCGTGAAATGCCTGGTTACACAGTTTGCCTGTAACATGCATATATATATATATATATATATATATATATATATATATATATATATATATATATATATATATATATATATATACATATACATATATATATACGATATATATATATATATATATATATATATATATATATATATATATATATATATATCAGCCACGAATGGCATTTAATACCGAATTCTATCTTGGGAATATATATCCACTTGGAATTCATTTTATGGTAACAGCTTCTGGCCGGGTGGAGATTCGAACCCCCACCTGTCCGGCTGGAAACCATGCATGTGGTTACTCTACCGACTAAGATAGCTCAGTCGTTAGAGTCGCCACATGCATGGTTTCCAGCCGAACTGGTGGGTGTTCGAATCTGCAACCGGCCAGAAGCTGTTACCATAAAATGAATTCCAAGTGGATATATATTCCCAAGATAGAATTCAGTATTAAATGCCATTCGTGGGTGATATTTACATTGATTGAAATCACGTGTGCTTGTGATATATATATATATATATATATATATATATATATATATATATATATATATATATATATATATATATATATATATATATATATATATATATATATACATATACACACATATAATATATATATATATATATACATATATATATATATATAATATATATATATATATATATATATATATATATATAGTGATCAGTTAAATCAATGTTTTTTGGGGCAGGAAATATATTGATAAAGTCTGTGATCAATATTTTTCGGGACCGAATTTTCTTGGACCGAATTCTCCTAATTTATCGTGTAATATGTCCGATAAAAGGAAGTTTTGTAAATATATTTTTTGTTGTTTTATAAATTGTGTTTGATGGAGCCTATAAGAGTATAGTTCTGTCTGCTGAGCCAGCAGCAGTCATTGCCTGTCCCTGCTTCGTCCCAGCTTGGGTGTAGAGGTGGCTTGGGCGCTGATCAATCTCTAAGGCATTGTCTTCCTTGATAGGGGAATATCACTGTCCCTTGCCTCTGCCATTCATGAGCTGCCTTTGCAGCCTTTATAACAAATTAAGATGAACTTCTGATGCTGAAGACCAGAGCGAGAACAATACTTGAAAAAAAGGTTGGATGAAAATTAAAACACTTTTCCAGAATTGATTGATTACCGAAAATCCTAAGAGCCTTTGTCAATAAGCCAATTTTTCGTGCAACTGAAGCAGAAACAGACCAAACGTGTTTCTCAAAAGTAAATTGGAACAAAGAATCACACCTAAAATTTTAAAGCAGTTATATATAGCTAAAGAAATATTATCAATACAGATCTGGGTGTTGAGACGCCACTGTCGTCAACCCACTTACAATCATAGTTTGAGGTTTGTTAGGGCTGAACTTCATGGCCCAAAATTTGCACCATGCACTAATTTTAGCTAGATCTCTCTAAAGGGATTCACCAACACTAGTTCTACATCTTGGGGATGGAATTGATGCGAAAAGAGAACCATGATGATAAGTAATGGGTCAAGAATACTGCCCTGAAAACCCCAGATATAACACTCCTATGGTAACTGTGGTGCCCTTCAACAACAACCTTTTACAATCTGTTACTTATAAATCAATAATTATGGTAAGAAAAGACTCATCTACTAGCAAGTGTTTGAGTTTGAAAACAAGATCTTCATGATTAATCCGGTCAAAGGCAGCACTAAGATCAAGGTCAATCATGGACTGCTGTATTATCATTAACCAATACAGAAATAAAATCTATATCAAAACAAAGATTGAATTTATGAGATATTTTACAAAATACCAATCATAATAAAGGCGGACGGACGTAATACCACTTGCTGAGAGAGAGAGAGAGAGAGAGAGAGGGAGAGAGAGAGAGAGAGAGAGAGAGGGAGAGAGAGAGAGAGAGAGAGAGAGAGAGAGAGAGAGAGAGAGAGAGAGAGAGAGAGAGAGAGAGAGAAGGGGGTGGGGTAAAGATGTTTATGAAATTATGGGACCTTGTAAATATCAACAAAATAAAAGGAGTCCAGGTATGTGTCATTATCATGAACATCTTAGTACCATTTATGAACGGCATTACAGATTTGCCACTATCTATCGAAAGTCAAGTATAATAATATGACTAAAAATTAAATAAATGAATCGACAACAGGAGAGAAAATAAAAATAAATAGTAATAACAAAACGAAACGGCTTACTCTGCAGCAACATGTAATTCTGTGATCATTTAAGCGGTGGTGTTGAGCGAGAATTTTTATTTTTACTATTTTCTGTTTTCATTTTTTAATTTAGATCCTTTCCGTTTCTCTTTTGCAATGTACATTGCCACTCCACATCATGACATTCTCTTTAATCCAAACTGAAAACTAAAATAGAATTTGGGGTTGATGGAGTGAATCATATTTTGGATGTGGAATAGATAACGACGGAAGTATTCAATACGCAAAAAATATGGTTATCGGTCCAGTGTGATGAAGTTTGGAAAAAAAAATGTGAATCATACTATTCGTTACCAGGAAAATATTTGTTCCGTGCTAAAGTATAATTCTGTCTCATTGGAAGGACAGGGAGTCAAGAAAATATGCAACTGTATTTAATGATAATTAGATTAAATTTTGCACATATATTTGCTTAACATAACATAAATGACTAAAAGGAAAATTCTTTCTAATAAGCATTCTATGCGAAGATATAACCTTAATCCAATTATTTTATGTGCTAAAAATATGCAGATATAAAATGGATATGAAAACCTCTGAAATAAAGAGATTTCTCTACCAAATTCGCTGCCTCTTGCCCCGTTCTCCTTCAAACATCGGTCTCTATTCTCAACCACACAAACCTCCTTCTCTCACAGGCTTCAAGCTAACACGTATTCCCTCTACCGGAGTGGAAGGAGTTACGATAGCCAAGGACAGAGACACATGGAATAAACCCAAACATCAGCCTTCCTTCTCACTTAACAATATAAACAAATATTCTCTTCAGATCCAACGCACGCTATTGCATCATTACAAGGCTGCACTTCCCTTTTTATACAAATTTCCTTAAGAACTTTATATAAAAAAAGCAAAGGTCCAACCTTAAAAGAAAATATAACATGTTTCGTAATCTGGGCTTTTATAATACTTTACAAATGCAAAAAGATCAGTGAAAACAACACATAACAGGAGCAATCAGCGTTTCTGCTATCCTTAATATTTGGGTTTATCGCAAGAGATAAATTTCCGGCCGAGATGCAAAAATGATAGAGGCATTTCTCATTTTTGGTAGTTTTTCGGAATATTATAACATTCCATCCTTTCTCATAACAATTTTCATGATAAAAATAAAAAAAAAAGTTAGTCGACCTATAAAAAGGAATACACAAACCTTTACCACTGAAATTTTTAATAAAAACGTATTTACCAAAACAAGATACGAATCGCGGCCAGGGATTATATTTACGTGTACGGGAACGAAGACGAATGAAAACAAATTGTGGATATTGAAATATGCTACTTTGCACTGAAATAAAGATTAAAATCCAACTAAATATGAAAAACCATCCAAGGGTTATTAAATAATAAGTAAATATGATATAAGCATGGAGAAGAATTTGAAGAAAATCACAATTTGTTTGTGAAAAAAACAAAAATCATCCGTTGAGGAAAAATATAATTCTTCTACTAAGAAACATCGTTCAACATTGCAGTTCTCGCTTAATACGTATAATATAATTAAAAGATAACCAGAGCAGCAATTCTTTTAAACAAAAAGGACAGCTAAACAATAAATAAAAACACAAAGTGCAATGTAATCTATACAAATTAGTTTTAATAAACTTTAATTTCCTTTATGATAAACAAAGTGGCCTCCTGCTTCTCTTCGCTAAATTCAGGTACTCCAGTAATCCTCATATCCAAAGTTAGTCAAGACATGATCACAATATATACTATGCCGTAATATTATCTAAAGTCACCAACTACACTATATCAAGTTAAATTTCCAATAGAGAACCTTCGGCTAGACAAAGACAATTTGCTCTCACACTTATGACCTAGTAAGAAATATCAGAGATAAACATTCTGCTACGATTAAGCAATGTTCCACAATGTGTTTGTATTATTATATAAAGAATATTATTCGTTTTATTAAGTGTTAATGACCTTCTATATCAAATTACTTGCATATTAATTCTGTTGCATCCTTACACCAATAATATTTAAGACCCAAACTGTATAACAACAATTAAAAAGGTTTACACTAAGACTATTTATACACACACTTAGAACATAGTATCAAGAACTTAAATTTTTCCTCTTTTAAATTTTAATAGTAATTACCATATATTTCAATGCATCCAGCTTCTTGATCTTGCAATATATTGAGACCCCGTAAAACTATTTTCAGTAGACGTGGTCTTAGAGAAATTATTATCATAACCAGCAAGAGAGATCAGTAATTCTAATTCATATGTACTACTTACCATTTTATATTAAATAAGGAATCCTGCCTGTAGCTATACTAGTCTGTAAGCACATAAAAATTTCACGACAGAAGACGGGGTGCCGTTTAAGGATTATATTTTTCCAGGCAGGTGGGATATTCGTCTCGCATATTACATGACTGATCAAGCTTGATGCATTACGCTAAGAAGGGATATAACAACAAGAAAAAATATATAATTATGGTATTGAGATAAGAGAAATATATATCTCCCCAAAAAATTAAGAGTGGCATTGCCAAAGGTATGACTACTCGACCTCTCCCCGTCCCTGGGGTACGACAGGCGGAAGTAGTCAGGCCCTAGTGAGAGGAGGTATCCCAAGAGATGGGGGAGGGGGTGAAAAGGGTTGAGTTCGTGTGTGTGTGTGTGCGTTTATTTATCTAAATATTCAGCAGTAATTCCATCGGGTCACATACACTAGTGTTTGTATATATATATATATATATATATATATATATATATATATATATATATATATATATATATATATATATATATCACAGTTTCTTACAGTTGATGTTCTGGAAGAGGCTGTTAAGCCTGTACATCCGGCTCAGAATGATTTACTAGGTTGGTGATTGCACTGGTGGTGGTGGTGGTGGTGGCTATATTATAAATAATTTTACTATAATCTATTTTAGCTCTATAATTATAAAGTAAATCTTGATCTCTCCATGCCTTATCTATATTGCTTTCAAATTTCCAAGTAGACTATGAGTCAACAACAAATTGTGGCAGCATGTTCCAATTGTTAACCACTCTATTACAAAATGAATTCTTTCTTTTTTCCAGTCTTGTTCTTTTCTTATAAATCCTCTTGTAATGTCCTCTTGTTCTATCGCTTTCTCTTAACATGAACAGTCCTTGGAATACTTCCGGATCATACCCGCCGGACAGGATTTTGAAAGTCTTCAACATGTCTCCCCTCGCCCGTCTGTAAGCCAGTGTGGGTATCTTCAATTTCCTGAGGCGCTCTTCATAACTTAAATTCTTCAGTGTTGGAACTAATTTGGTGGCTCTCCTCTGTACATTTTCTATAGCCTTTATGTCCTTCACCAGGTATGGGGCACATGCTTGATTTGCATACTCTAGGTGTGGTCTGACCAGTGCCACATATAGTTGCTTAAATATCACCTCATCCAAAGATACAAATGTTCTCCTGATAAGTCCTGTTATCTTGTTAGCCATATTTATTTTCTTATTGAGGTGCTCAGAAAAGTTTAACCTATTATCAATTATGACTCCAAGATCTTTTTCATGTTCAACTTCTAATAACTGTTCTTTCATGTAGTAATTTCCATGGGACACTTCAGATCTGCCAATTCTCATAGATTTACATTTCTTTGGAGGAAAACTCAATAACCACTGGTCAGACCACTGCCTCATACAGATGATGTCCTCTTGCAAAAACTTAGTAACATCTATTTTCTTGATTTGTCTATACATCTTTGTGTCATCAGCATACAAATACAATTCACTATAATTTTTCAATACGTCCGGCAGATCGTTTATATATAAGACAAATAACAATGGTCCCAATACTGACCCTTGGGGGACTCCATTCATTACATTGTGCCACTCTGACTTTTGTCCGTTAACTACCACACACTGCTTTCTAGAGCTCAGGGAGGCCTCAATCCAATTTGAAAATACTGTGCCTATATTATAGCTTTTCACTTTCTCAACAAGTCTTCTGTGAGGTACTTTGTCAAAAGCTTTCATAAAATCGCAATATATAATATCCACTGCATCTCCCTCGTCCAGAGCTTGGGTCCACTCATCTAATACTTTAGATGTGTGTATGTATATACATATATATACTGTATATATATATATATATATATATATATATATATATATATATATATATATATATATATATATATATATATACGTAGCGTCACAGGACTTTCGGAGGTAATCTTACTCTCGATTTCTAATTTATAGGTCAAGCAAAAAATCCTGCAATAACAAAAGTCTCCGTTTCTTTTATTCCTCGACAAACGACAGCTGGCGAAGTAATCCGTTATGTGGCATATTTTAAAACAGTATTTGTGCGATGATGTACCCCCACGTATACATATAACAAAAGAATTTCAGACACATTTATCTTTTTTTAATAGACATGAACCATTGGCAAACACGTTTTCATCCTCCCTTGCTCTCGTATCAGATCATCTCTGCAATGAACCAAATGAATACTTGGTTACAGATAACATCATTGCATTACACGACTCGGCAAATGAAATAACTTATGATAAATGATCCCTGAAATGAATTAGAGAGGGCTATGGGGCCAACTGCAGGTCTCCCTGCACTATGATTACCGCCGTTTAATGAATAAATTGCTGCTTCGTGTTCCAGCCCGGTTACATAACTTCATTTAAAAGTAAATAATTTCTTTATCATTTTATATACTATCATAATTTTTACATTAGCATACATAACCTTTCTCAAAAAGAGGAAACCATTTTAAATATGTTTTTCTTTATTGTTACAGTTCAGTTCATAACCCACACGCATACACACAAACACGCACACAAACACACACACACGGAAGAGTTGGAAGACCCAGGCCTACATGGTTGAGGACTATGAAGCGTGAAGTAGGAGATGATGAATGAAGAATTATTGATTTGAAATCTCCAGATAGAGACGACTGGCGAAATCTAATAAAGGCCCTTTGCGCTAATAGGCGATGATGGTAATATATATATATATATATATATATATATATATATATATATATATATATATATATATATATATATATATATATATATATATATATATATATATATATATATATATATACACACAAATATGTATATATATGTATATATATATGTATATAAACGTATATCCATCCATATACCGAGGCAATTCCCCCAATTTTGGGATGTAACCCACATCAAACAAATGAAAAAAAGGGGATCTTTCCTTTCTACGTTCATCCCAGTCTGACGAGGGACTCAACCGAGTTCAGCTGATACTGATAGGGTACCACAGCCCACCCTCCAACGTTATCCACCAATAATGAAGCTTCATAACACTGAATCCCCTACTGCTGCTACCTCCGCGGTCATCCAAGGCGACCGGAGGAAGCAGCAGGGCCTAAAGGAAATGCGTCAGAATCGCTCGCCATTCATTCCTATTTCTAGCACGCTCTCTTGACTCTCTCACATCTATCCTCCTATCACCCAGAGCTTTCTTCACTCCATCCATCCACCCAAACCTTGGCCTTCCTCTTGTACTTTTCCCATCAACTCTTGCATTCATCACCTTCTTTAGCAGACAGCCATTTTCCATTCTCTCAACATGGCCATACCACCTCAACATATTCATATCCACTCAAGCTGCTAACTCATTTCTTACAACCGTTCTCACCCTTACTACTTCGTTTCCAACCCTATATACTTGAGATACAACAGCCATACTTCTCTGACACTTAATCTCAAACACATTCAATTTCTGTCTCCGTCACTTTCATTACCCACATCTCCGATCCATATATCACAGTTGGTACAATCGCTTTCTCATACAGAACTCTCTTTACTTTCATGCCTAACCCTCTATCCTTGGCCACTCCCTTCACTGCCCCCAACACTTTGCAAACTTCATTCACACTCTGAGGTACATCTGCTTCCACTTCACCATTTGCTGCAACAACAGAGGGGGGTGGCTGGTTTGTCTGGAATGCCTTCGTTTTTTATTGTTGGGATGGGTGGAAGGCTGATTCCATTGGATTGTAGTTGTTACGAAAATAAATAAATACAAAAATTATGATTACTGTTTCTCTGTTACCAAGAAGTTGAGCAACATAAGTATAATCTGCATATGAAAGTAATAAATGGACCAATCAGGAGTAAACAAAAAATATCAAGCATGCGCTCCCAACCTCATCGACGAGAGAGAGAGAGAGAGAGAGAGAGAGAGAGAGAGAGAGAGAGAGAGAGAGAGAGAGAGAGATTTAATAACAACAAAAAACAAATCTGGCAGACGATATCAAGATAGATTACCTTTAATATTGCATCAGGGCTACTTTTCAAAAGCACTGTCAATGTCATTGTATAGAACTTAAGTATACGAAAAACTAAAACAGATAATTATTATTATCATTATCCCTATTCAGAGATACAATAACATGCCCGTTAATAGCACCCTTAAAACATTATTGACTTCCATACCAAGCTTCCATAGATTAGAAGGTTTATCAGTAAAAAATAATAGCGAATGAATAAAAAACAACATTTAAATAAATATAACATACAATAAACGAATACATAACAAAAGCAAATATGACATCTAATCCAGCAACACCATTCTCTGACACCAGACGAGGAATTTTTTTCAATTACAGTACATCCCTTATCTCTCCTGCTTCCCAGAAATACGGTGCACCATGAAGCATAACATATAATAATAAATAAATAATGAATAATGATAATAATAATAATAATAATAACAATAATAATAAAAATAATAATAATAATAATAAATAATAATAATAACAAATGATAATAAATAAATAATAAAGAAAATATATAAAAAAATAATAATAATATTATTATTTTTATTATTATTATTATCATTATCATTATTATTATGTTTTAACTTGTTGCTTTGATCTTTATTCGTTGTTTTCATTAACATTTTAACACATTCGCTCTATATTTTTCTTTTTATGCATTTTCTTGTCACATATGAAAACATACTTGGAATAATGAGAAATACAAATAATTCACTGCATTTAAGATCCTTTTTCGTAGAAGATTGAAGATGTTCAACACAGACTAGAATTAACCAAAGAAAATTATTTGTTAATATTCTAATGCCAATAATAACTTCACTGAGCCACACAGTCCTCTATTTTTCGCTGAGAGAGAGAGAGAGAGAGAGAGAGAGAGAGAGAGAGAGAGAGAGAGAGAGAGGGAGAGAGAGAGATTCGTCTGTGTGGTTGAGTTCCCTTGTATGATTCATCATTCAAAACACTGGATAGGCTAATGAAAAGAATTGCTAATATTAAAACTTTCCTGTTTCAATATTTCCTATAACTGTAACATGAAAAATATACCCTCTCAACAATAACAATATATAATGTTACCGAAATAAGGATAAAAAGATCATATGATTTTAGAATAATAAATTTTCACTCGAAATAATGTATTTGATTGCAATAACATTACCGCAATATCGTCTATCAATCATTAATAGCAAACAAACAAGTTGAAGTCAATATCATTTCGTTAATCTGTTTTGTTTTTACAAATATTACAAGTTGACATAAAACAAAATATGTTGAACTATCTAATTTGTTTTAACAATATGAATTGTAGGAGAACCAGAGTATAGATTGTAAAATAATTTTAATATTATTGATTGGTTAATAACTATTAATATGCTTCCTATGGTTTATTGTACTGGAAGGGGAACACTCGATAAAGTTCACTTACTGCTCGTCTATTCACGCGAATTACACAATTAACATTTCGCCCATAAAAGAAATAAAAAGCTATCAAATTCCTTTACCTTTTCCCCTACACTCCCACCCATGCATATACTCAGGAGGAATATATATAAAAACCATGCCAAGCAGATTGGGTATAATGTATTGTTTACTTTTTTCATCCATCAGTCGCCCATAAAATATGAAGTGTTGAGTAAATTATACTTAACGTGATGATCTAAAAGCTGTGTATAAAAACTATTGAGTATATAATACATAAATTATTTCAATTTAACATCAACTGCATGCAGTTATCATATGTAGATTGCCACTTGATAAACAGTTATACAATAAATATGAATCATATAAAAAATAATAGATCAATGGTTTCCCTAAACGTTTGCTTGATGAAAAAAAAAAAAAAAAAAAAAACACAGTTGACCATGCAATGAACATCCTGATGATGTCGGGATGAAGTAAATAATTAAACTTTTAAAACTATCTACAATTTTGATTAATAACTTATTAGGTAAAATAAAACAGCAACAACAACAGTCCAACCTAAATATAACGTAATACACAGTATATTTAATACACAGTATTTTTTCAGTGATTAAAAAAACGTAGTAAAAATACTACATTTAATAGAAGCAATCAGCGTTTCTGTTATCAACAATGCCCTTAATATCTGCTACCCTTTATCGCACGAGAGGAATTTCTGGCCGAGATGCAAAAATGATGGAGGCATTTCTCATTTTTGGAATGTTTATCCGGAATATATGTAAACATTCCAGCCTTGTTCATAACAATTTTCAGAACGCTGAAAATGAAGGGAAATTCTTTACTGTAAATTCTAAAAGAGTGAAAAGTTATTTTTCCAAAAAAATAAGAGAAATTTTTACAAATATTGGATGTGGATCAAGGCTACAAGCACATAAGTATCTACTATCACAAGGGCGTACATAAATATACTGACCAATGGCATACGGATATTGCAACGTAGAGTGTATAGAGTTAATGCAGATGGCTTTAACACCACACAACATCAACAAACAAATCGCAATTGTTAAGCCACATGATTCCCTTATAATGTCAGATGGGAAATTTGCTGACGTCCAAAATTCATAAAAAGTATAGGCCGAGGTTCGATAAATCAAGTCATTTTACAAATGGAAGCCATCAATCTAAAATATGACCAATAAACAACATTAATGAACACTTTAGTCAAGTTGCAACTATTTCCAGTTCATTATATACAATGCAAATTGTAAAATTAAATAAACTTGAGAATTTTATTTTCTATTAACAAAACTTTTATTTACCTTACGTGTTCAGAACTTTCATTTAACTTCACACTTAATTAATGGACACGTGGGAATCCCAAGAGCCAGTATTAATCAAGATGTGGTTACAGTACAAACTATAATTTTATTTTTATAACTAACTGCAAACATTCCGTGCTAGACGGTATATCTTAGTAATCCATGTTTGCCAACGATTATATCAGTGGATGAGCAACTTGGTGGAGTAACGAAAACTTTGAGTGTGGAGAAAATGCCCCCCTAAATCTCGATGAAGTCACTGGCAGCAGGGTGACGGATTGGATTTAAGGCGATAGACAAGATATCTTCTCAGCTTTTACTCATGATGCCTGGTGGATGATCTTACTGGAATTAGTATGGACCGTCAGGGGTCACTTGCCTTAGTTAGATAGGCATTGCACATCACAAGGAACTGGCTATCCTTTGAGGAATTTAGCCAATGAATCCTCTATGGATTTAGTCAGTCTATGGAAAGCGAAAATTACAGAATGGCCCCCAATACCGGGCGTAGCGGAATGCCAAGAATCTCCCGGTTAATAAATACTAAAAAGAATTGAAAATGGATTATTGGAATGTAAGAACCATGAATCAGATCGGGATGTTATCGCAAGTGGAGAACGACTTTATGAAATATAGTTTGGATATCTTGGCCCTAACTGAAACACATTGTAGGGGGATTGGTAAAAAATCTTAGACCAAGGCAATATATATATCTATTAAGGAAGAACAAACAGTTGGAAGAAAAGGAGTAGGAATGATGATGTAAACAAGAGCAGTAAGGGCATTAACGGAATGGAGAGCTGTAAATAGTAGATTGTTACTGGCAAAGTTTAAATCAAATCAGTGCAATATGAGTATTATAGTTCGCTTTGCACCAACAAATGATTCACCTGAAGAAAGGAAAGATGAAAATTACGAAGAACTGTAGAATGTAATAGATGAGATCCCAGATTGGCGACTTCAATGCTAAAGTTGGATGGAATTGTGAAGGTATAGAGAATGTAATGGGTGTCGAAGGTCTTGACAAAGTTGCAAATAAAAATGGAACACACTTCATAAGTTTATGTTCAACAAACCATCTTATATGTTTTTCCTAAACAAGGAATCGACAAATATACATAGACTTCACCATGTAGCAATTACAACAAATCAAATAAATAACATAGCGAGTAATAAAGAGAGAAGGAGGACTCATAAAAATGTAAGAAGCTATAGAGGTGCAGATGTTGATAGTGATCACCAGCTCCTCATTGTCACAATGAAAAATAAAACTGAAAGCACCCTACAGAAATGTAGGTTTGATACAACTAAGCTTCTAGAAGATGAGTACAGATAAACATTTGCAATTGAATATAGGAATCGATTTGTAGTATTACAGACTTTAGGAGACGAAGAGCAAACAATTAATGAAGAATGGTGTGATATTAAGAATATATATCAGTTAGCAGGTAGTCAAGTTTTGTGACATCCAATGATACTTGGGATACTATAAAAGTGAGACAAAGATGGAAATTGATTGTTGAAAGTTTTCAAGGAAGAAGGGAAAATTACAAGGTAGACCATGCTATGTATTCCAAAATTGATAGTGAAGTAAAAAAAAAAAAACCCAGGAATGACTAGAGAGAATATTAAGACAGGAAAGCATATGAGGCTGTCAAAGCTGTGAATGCAGGAAACGACTATGGTGTAAGAATTGCTTACAGAATTATTAATGAAATTTCTCCTGGGACAAAGAAGAACCATATACCCATCAAAAGGAGAGATGGATCTGTTATAACAACATAAGCTGAAGAAAGGCAACGTTGGATGGAACACTTTAGCGAGGTCATGAATAAGAGATATGAAGGAAATAATTTGATTTATACACCTGAAGCTGAGGGAGACCTTGATGTATCAATGAATGAATTCAGTGTGTTTGAAGTCGAAGCTATCATTAAAATTCTAAAGAGATGGAAACCCCCAAGATACGATAGAATAACTGCAGAGATAATATCAGCTGAAAATGGAGTGACTCCCAGAATAATTACAAGATTATTTTGTAGAATGTTGCGTGAAGACGCAAAACCTGATGAATGGGAGCTGAGAGTGTTGGTGAAAATGGCAAAAACTGATGTGACTGATTGCAGTAATTACAGAGGCATCACACTTATGATAGTTGCTCATCAAAATATATAGTATGCTCATTCTAAAGAGACTGGAGATAAAGATTAACGAAAAGCTGAGAGATAAACATGATGGATTTAGAAAGTGCAGATGTTGTGCAGACCAAATTTCTATTTTACAACATATGGTACAGCAATGTGTAAAATATAAAAATCCACTTTTGATAGCAATGAAAAGGCCTTTGATAGTGTGCACCGGCCAATTCTGATTAAGTCTGTTCATGAGCATAGAATGGGAAAAATTAATGTTAGTGGTATCCTATCAAATGAGTTTCCAGTGAACATTGGAGTACTCCAAGGGAATGTGTTGTCACCTATGTTGTTTATCCTCCTCATGGATTTTGTAATACATAGAACAGTTGGGGATGGTGGAGGAGGACTGGACTGGATTGGTAATAGAAATTTAGGTGACCTAGAGTATGATGATGACGCTGTCCTTATTAGCAGAACACCACAGTACTTGCAAAGCTTGCTTACCAGAATGCATGAAATATCACATGACAGAGATGATAAGAACGGAATATGCTATGGAATATCCTTGAAAGAAGAAAGAATTAATAAGGTGGAATCATTTATATATTTAGATACTATAATCTCTAATACAGGATCTATAGAATTTGAGTTGAAGGAATAATATTAAAAAAAAAAAAAAGCAAATCACACAATGGCTAGGTTAAGTAAAACTTTGAAATAAAATCGTTTGAAATTACATCTAAAAATCAAGCTACGTATCAGTTTAGTGAGATCGATTTTACTGTATGGACAAAATTGTGGTATGACAATGAAACTATACCCAACAGATTTTGAAGATTTGAGAACAAAGCCTTCAGAAGAATATTGGGAGCTAAATGGCAGGGCAGGATTAGAAATTACATTATTAGATAGCTTATAGAAGTGCCATATGTGGATGAGATCATGGTGTGGGGTAGATGGAAATGGTTTGGGTATGCTCTTCGCACTCCCCTGGAGAGATTTGTTCATCAAACTTTAAACTAGTCTCCACAAGGCACTAGAAGAGCTGGAAGACCCAGGCCTACATGGCTAAGGACTATGAAGCGTGAAATAGGAGATGATGAATGGGTAAATATTGATTTAAAAGCTCAAGATAGAGACGACTGGGGAAATCTAACCGTGGTCCTTTGCGTCAATAGGCCTAAGAGATGATGATGAATTCTAAGCTTATTCCATATAGATATTTTCGGGTTTTCGATAAAAATAACAAATAATAACAATTAATTGGTCAGATCAGAAACTTTATGTTCCCAATTGGGGGATGTATTCTAAGGAAGTCATTGAGAAGTCGTAAGTTTCATGTGTGTTGGTATTTACTCCCTACAACATAGGAAGAAAAAAAATTTAGTTCTAATAAAAATTAAATTACCAAATGATCAGCATTCGAACAGGTCGCAGCTAGGCATTGTCATAAGCGAGTATACAGTGGCCAACATTCAATTTTGGATGCTAGCAGAATTACCAAAACAAACGACGCGCTATCTGTTCTTTCATGTAAGAACTGGAACAAATTCAAATTCAATGTCACCCCGAGTCTGCAACCCAGGTCGTTTAAAACTTTGCCTCCATCAACAGAGCTGGCTCGCGCACTGAGCAACTGAACTTGAACAAAATGGTCAGATTTCAAATGAAATTTCCAGTCATTTTGGTACATTTCATGTTACTTTGGTATTTTCAACTAATTCAGCTCGCAATGTTGAAAAAATCCACGATATGTGTTAGCTTTTGTAACCACTAAACTGTATGTGTGCACAAGTTTAGACCATATCTAATAAATATAAATTCAGGAAAGAGGTACAACTACTGTATATTATTACACACAACATACATAATCCTCTCTGTTCTTATGACCGTATCTACCGTCACAAGTTATCGTCTTTCCATTAACAATATCCATCTGTTCACCATGCTGGCCCGCGCTCGTGTATAGAAGGGGGTGGGGTTGTATTTAGGCTCTTTGAGTGGCAAGAAATGGCGTAAGAAGTCTGTAGCTTCATCTTTTATAGTTAATACATTTAAAGAGAATACTGTTACATCTTTAAGCTATGTCTTTTAATGAAAATATATATCACATATACATCATAAATATTACATATTAAAATATACATACTTAAAATTGAGAGAGAGAGAGAGAGAGAGAGAGAGAGAGAGAGAGAGAGAGAGAGAGAGAGAGAGAGAGAGAGAGAGAGAGTTCGGAATTAGTAATGAGAGTGATGTAATAACTACAGTTTACACCGTTAAAAATTCTTAAGGAGAGTAATTTTATTCCCAATTTCTATAAGCCAATAAGTAACTAGAAATACTGAATCAATTCGTTCATATAATTATTCGCTTTATAGACATACAAAAAATAGAAGGCACTTATAGGTGCAATGTCTAGAAACGTTTAGAGGAAAACGGACAAAAAAAGAAAAAGAAAAGAGAATAAAAACAGAATGATGTCCATTAACAACAAACTGTCAATTCAGTATTCCATGAAAAAACAATACCATCATCATGGACATTAAAGTTGGTGTCATCAAAGACCGTCCATTCCAAACAAAATTCTGACAGATTACCTTGAAAGAGAACTTTTTGTTAGACAATGTATCACTTTCATATTTCAATCCCGTTTTGATACGGAATAACAGAAAAAGAAAAAGAGACAGAAAACTGTAAAAAAGTGCTAATAAGGCTGGTGATATTTTTCTTCACAATATCATTGCATGATTATCACAGTGGTGCATTAAGAAATTATTTTATTTATTATATAACTTTAATTTTAAATTATACTTCCACTCTGTGGTTGTTTATCACAATGCTACGGCCATAAAAACATTGGCTTTAACTGATAATAAGAAAAAATTAGGAACTTACAAATTGTATTCTACGTTCTATCTGAAAGAAAGAGAAAAGGAATCTATGATAAAAAAAATGGCTAACGATATATTAAAAAAGTTGTGAAGAAAAATATGGCCATGTACGATTCCCACAACTTAAAGAGAAAATACAATACACAGGCTTATAAAAACTAGTCTGCATACTTTTTCAGATGTGTCTAATATCTATTGAAAAGAACTTTTTGCAAACGAACGACAAGATGGCCGAAAAAGTTACAGTAAACCTCAAACTCGAAAAAAAGCTGATCCGGTAGCTAAATAGTAGATTAATAGGCAAAGATTCAACATTGACATGCTTATTTTACGGCCCATATCATTAACCAAAAGCAGATGATCAAGTAAAGGTTAAGTCGACAAAATAACTTACAGATCAACTACAATTATATAGTAAAGTAGGTAGTAGGTTGGCCAGGGCAGCAGCCACCCGTTGAGATACTACCACTAGAAAGTTATTGGGTCTTTTGATTGGCCAGACAGTACTACATTGGATCCCTCTCTCTGGTTACGGCTCATTTTCCCTTTGCCTACACGCACACCGAATAGTCTGGCCTATTCTTGCCACATTATCCTCTGTCCTTATACACCTGACAACCCTGAGATTACCAAACAATCCTTCTTCGCTCAAGGGGGTTAACCACTACAATGTAATTGTTCAGTGACTACTTTCCTCTTGATAAGGGTAGAAGAGACTCTTTAGCTATGGTAAACAGCTCTTCTAGAAGGACACCCCAAAATCAAACCATTGTTCTCTAGTCTTAGGTAGTGCCATAGCCTCTGTACCAAGGTCTTCCACTGTCTTGGGTTAGAGTTCTCTTGTTTGAAGATACACTCGTGCACGCTGTTCTATCATATTTATCTTCCTCTTGTTTTATTGTTTTTTTTTTATTTTTATAGTTTATATATAAAAGATCTAATTCAATGTTGTTGCAGTTTTAATATTTTAATATTTATTTATTTCCTTATTTTCTTTCCTCACTGGGCTTTTTCCTTGTTTGGCCCTTGGGCTTATAGCATTCTGCTTTTTCAACTAAGGTTGTAGCTTAGCAAGTAATAATAATAATAATAATAATAATAACTATTGACAGAGAAAGACCAACCGAGAAACGGTTTGTTAACAAATAACTCCTTCACCTGAGAAAAGCTATCATCTGATTACCTTGAAAACAATCCCTAATCTAGATACTAGATTTCTCGTGCCATGTTTTCTTTTTTGTGTATGCATGAGAGAGTGAGGGAGAGTAAATGTAAGCGAAAATATGGACCAGTTCAATATTACAAAAACCATATAATCTTACTTAGAGCAAAATTTCCATAATAAAATCAATTATTCTGATAGAACGAAAACTGGAAATATCTTTTAAACCTTGACACATCTTTGTTTCATAAATAAGTACACTTTTTGTGTGTGTGAACATTTTATATTATAGATACCAGGATTACATAATCCTGAAAGGTATATTTCAGAAACAAATGTTACTAATCCATGCCATACACTAAGATTTGAAAGATTTCACATGTTCTAATATTACATCAGGAAAGAGAAATTAAAGGCACCCTTTTAATATAAGGCCATTGATTTATTTCAAGTATAAACCATGAACTGCAATTGAAAAACTAGTTTCAACTTCTTAGAAACAATAGGTTCAGTAGTAGTAGTGGTAGTAGTGGTAGTAATTGTGGTGATGGTTGTGGAGGGGAATTTTATAAGGAAATGAGTAAAGCTTGAATGAGTTAAACGACAATATAAAAAGGGGAATATAGGATTCTTTTCCACGGGAAATACAAATATCCAGAGGAATTTCGCATAAAACATTTTGTAAAATGGTTCCCTCAAAAATATATACACTATATATATATATATATATATATATATATATATATATATATATATATATATATATATATACTGTATATATATATATATATATATATATATATATATATATATATATATATACACACACACACATATATATATATATATATATATATATATATATATATATATATATATATATCTAGAAAGGGGTTCTTTCAACAAATTTCTACTTTTACGAGATAATAGTGTAGACGTCGGTCAGGTGATTTAGTGAAGGGTAAGAAAAATATACGAAAGTTACCCCCCACCCCTCTCTCTCTCTCTCTCTCTCTCTCTCTCTCTCTCTCTCTCTCTCTCTCTCTCTCTCTCTCTCTCTCTCTCTCTCTCTCTCAAAAAACAAAAAAAAAACTAAGATACAAACTAGAATTTCTTTGAACAATATATACAATAAGTTACTCTCAAGGCGAAGGAGAGTGGAATTAAAATCTTATGCAGCTCCATTCACACACATATGCACGTCAAGCTATTACTCTGTCGCATTGCCTCGAATCTCCTCCACCGGAGTGGAAGGAGTAGCGATAACGAAGCTCACGCACTGACGGATTGACAGACATCCTGAATGAACGCGAGAAATAGATTTTCCACCCTATTCCAAGGGACAGAATATCAACGGCATAGTAGATCTTAAAATCGCTTCACTATGACACCAGAGTTACACAATGTTTGCATCTAGATAGGAAACTATTTACATAAAGCAAATAGTTTACCAATTCGGTTGATACTCGACCTTCAGCTAAGACCGCGCAAACCTTAACAAATGTATACATGTTTCTGAATAATAGTCTGTAGGCGTAGTCAAGACCTTTATTCTTTTTCTCCCATTTCGGGAGGTATAAAATACGGGAAATGTAAGTGATATAAGGGGATATAGGGCACCATCCAGTAATTGATAATACCTAAGGATGAAATATATATATGCAATAAATGAAATCTAAAGTGTATGTAAATCTCATACGAAGGAAAGAAGTTAAGGAGACTCGTGTACACAGATGTTGTACAGGTGACTCAATATTACTGACAGTATCAAGGTTAGCATATTGTATCGAATCTTATTGATTCCAGCTCAGTAACTTTGAATTAAAACTTTTTTATACATATTCTAGTTGTTTTATTATATAAGTTACATTTTTGCACATTTGATATTTCTTCGCGAAATTACAGAGGAATAAAAAAGATCAAAACTGCACTTACGGAGTTTTAATCAGAAACCATATACGATACAAAATGACTATGGATGAAATCGTACTAAAATAAAATGTATCTATATCTATAGATAGCACTATAGCTGAATGTAATAGAATCATTTATTACTGTGAACAGAAATCCACAGCAAAACTATTCATCCTTCGCAGCTTTTGTTAGGCGATTGAAATTAAATGATGAGATGGAAAAGTATTTTAGGAATGTATGAACAAACACACCTACAACATTTCTTGTTTATATCAGAAATTAAAATAAAAACGGGTTATATAATTAAAGTTCACTTTAAATTTCGAAGATTTTATCATTTTCATATATAATTAACGAAAAAAAAATTGTGTACGACATTAAAACTGAATGAAGACCTAGAACAAGGTAAGTATACATGAATACACCGACTCCCGATACAAAATGGGATCAATAACACAGCAAAGTGATAAGTGAGGTATATATATGTGAAGAGTAAACTACAAATCCCCTCATCATAAAACAACAGATTATGCGTTTTTAATCACATGATTCCCTTATGATGCCAAATGGGAAAATTGCTGGCTCGACAGAATTTCATAAACATGAATTGCAGTATTTCGCAATGAAGAGTTCGTTTTATAGGGGAGGTCATTTTAATCCAAACATGAACATCGTTGCAAATAGAGGATTTCAGACATCAGTTCATTAAATGTACCAATAAATATTTATAAAAGTCGATGTTATTCTCCACAGCAAAACGGTATATGCAATTTATGAGATTAGTATGGATATTGTAATTAGTTCTTCCCACAAAGGTAAATATTGACTGCAAACGTTATGTCGCAGGTTAAATATAAACAATACGATTATATAAATACCTTTGTGAAATAAGCTCTACCAATATAAATAAAAAAATATATTTCATAAATTAATACCCTTCACTTACATAATGCATAGGGTTATCAAATGCAGATGTTTTCATAGTTATTTCCGGATGTGCGAAAGAATGTCACTTAAATGGCAGTCTGATTTAATTTAAAAGTTGGAGAAGATACTAAGGTCTTACGATCGAAAAAAGTACTAAATATTAAGAATAAATATTACATAACTTTTTGCTTTTAAACATACAAGAGCACGTTTGGAGAGAGAGAGAGAGAGAGAGAGAGAGAGAGAGAGAGAGAGAGAGAGAGAGAGAGAGAGAGAGTGAGTGAGTGAGTGAGTGAGTGAGTGAGTGAGTGTATGTATGTATGTGCATGTGTGTGTCCTAACAATATATAAGCAGATGTTAGTGTCTTGTCACTTAAGCCTACCTGACACTTGCGCGCATTTTTGCCACGCACTGGCACGCATTGATGCGTACCAGTGCGTGCCACAAAGGGGTTTTTCCCGCACTGTTCACGACCAGTTCACTCCAGTTCGCGTATCGTTCACGACAAGTTCACGCGACGTTCACGCCATAGCACGAATTGGCACGCCTAGTTCACGAGAAGTTCACGACACGTTTACGCGAGTTCGCGCATCATTCCGCATCGTTTACGCATCGTTCACGCCAGTCCACAAATTGGCCACTCCATATAAAAACGGGGCTTCTCCAACCCGAGGACATTCTTGGATTGGCTTTGGAAGAGACAACAATACTTTCTGTCAGAGACACCATTGCATTGAGGAGAAGAAACGTATCTTTTTCGTTTGTATTTTTTGTTGCCCTTTATTTTTGTTTCAATAAGAAAGCATTTGATTTACATATAAATAGCAGACATAAAATATGTACAAGTATTAAGAAAGCATTTTATTTTAACATTAAAAGCAGCAAACATGAAAAGTTTTTAGGCTGTTGATTTTAAGGTAATAGAGAAAAAAGTGTGTTGAAATAAGAAATCATTTTATTTTTACATTAAAACAGCAAACAGAACAAAATTTGTTTTGTTCTTCATTTTAAGGTAATAAAGAAGAATAAGTATGTTGATGAAATAAAACATCATTTTATTTTTACATTCAAACAGCAAACTTAAAAATGTCTTGGGTTTATTTTTCAGTTCATTTTTATTTAAAACAAAAGTTTTGGCTCTTGATTGGTAATAGAGGAAAATAAGTGTGTGCATGAAATAAGACATCATTTTATTTTAACATTCAAACACCAAATATAAACAATTATTAGGTTTATATTTTTCTTTCCTTTTCATTAATATTTTCGTTTCCTTTTTGTCTCTTCATTATAAAGTTATAGAAATAGTTTGAAATAAGATATAATTTTTTTTTTCACATTAAAACAGCAAATATGAAAATTTATTAGGTTTATTTTTCTTTCCTGTTCATTAATTTTTTCGTTTCCTTTTTGTTTCTCTTCATTATGAAGTTATAGAAATAGTTTGAAATAAGATATCATTTTTTTTTTCACATTAAAACAGCAAATATGAAAATTTATTAGGTTTATTTTTCTTTCCTTTTCATTAATTTTTTCGTTTCCTTTTTATTTCTCTTCATTATAAAGTTCACGCCACTTCCCGCATCGTTCACTCCAGTTCACGAAAGTTCCCGCACTGTTCACTCCAGTTCACTCCAGTTCGCGCATCGTTCACGACTATTTCACGACTATTTTGTGCGTGCCAATGCGTGCCACAAACTTTAAACATTTCAAAGTTCTGGGCACGCATGGCACGCACTGGCACGCCAGTTCCAGCACTGTTCACGACATTTTCACGACTCGTTCACGCGAGTTCGCGCATCAATACGTGCCAGTGCGTGCCACAAATGCGTGCAAGTGTCAGGTACCCTTTAATTTCGATTGTTATGTAGGCTGTGGCCAATGAGGTTTCAGTATGGGGTAAAACGTATTCGATATTTGAAAAGGTATTTACTAAGTGAACCCTTTCTAGCGTACCCTAGCCCGAGCAAGTTGAATTTATTATTATTATTTACTATTATTATTATTATTATTATTATCATAATTAATTTCATATACAAATAAGAGTGAGGTTCCACCACTTAATTTGGTTTACTCTGCATTATTGCCGTGGATACACAGGTTTCCATAGTTCTTTTAAAAGTTAAAAGATTTTGTTTTTTATCTATGGGTTTTCCTGGGCGGCAGATGAGGCATATATATTAATGTGAATGAGTTTATGGTTCATTTTGTTTTAAATATGAAATGCTATATCAATAGAGAAGTGTTTGTGGAAGTTATTGGAATATGCAATGTTATACCTATAACGGCTTTGTAAAAGTATGATTCATTGGAAAAATAAACCTGACGTCAACCCCCACGGTGCGCTATAATGCAATTTCATGTTTTATGTTGTTTCTACATAGAGAATGCCGAGTGAATCATTAGGTTTCCTAATCAATTTATATATATATATATATATATATATATATATATATATATATATACATACATATATATACATTGTATATATAAATATATATACATTGTATATATAAATATATATACATTATATATATATATATATATATATATATATATATATATATATATATACATACTGTATATGAATATATATCAGTAACACTCGAGATTTTAATCATTGTAAATATCACCCACGAATGGCATTTAATACCGAATTCTATCTTGGGAATATATATCCACTTGGAATTCATTTTATAGTAACAGCTTCTGACCGGGTAGAGATTCGAGCCCCTACCTATTCGGCCGGAAACCATGCCTGCGAGGACTCTACCGGCTCAGTTGGTAGAGTCCTCGCAGGCATGGTTTCCGAGATTCGAGCCCCTACCTATTCGGCCGGAAACCATGCCTGCGAGGACTCTACCGGCTCAGTTGGTAGAGTCCTCGCAGGCATGGTTTCCGGCCGAATAGGTAGGGGTTCGAATCTCTACCCGGTCAGAAGCTGCTACCATAAAATTAATTCCAAGTGGATATATACTCCCAAGATAGAATTCGGTATTAAATGCCATTCGTGGGTGATATTTATTTATATATATATATATATATATATATATATATATATATATATATATATATATATATATATATATATATATACATATATATATATATATATATATATATATATATATATATATATATATATATATATATATATATATATATATCTATATATTAACGACATATATATATTATAGTGATTAGGAAACCTAATGACCCAAGGAACAAAATCAACATAGAAAATCCATAAATTTTGGATGACACTACTCCCGTGGTGATCGTGAACAATATTTATGACTAGAATATCAATCCGGAATTAGCAGGTTGGGGATAACAGCTCTGCTATTATTAGAAATTGTGGGTAACTTGCTGGTCTATCGATGAAATGGGTCAAACGTAATTCTGACTTATTTATTGTTAGCCTGCCCCTTGGTACAGTCTGGTTATGGGATTCATAGAAACATTTAAATAGTTTTCTTTTCTAGCCAACCGCCGACTCCACACCCGTATTGATTATTATGCTGTTCCATTAAGGATGGTGAACTCATCAATCTTTCGTTAGTACGAAAAACTATACTTGAATCAGCTAGCATATCCTACTCGGTCATTGTTTTTATTAACCTTTAGAAAAGATTTACCACCCCTCTGGACATAAATTTCTTTAATCTATTAAACTATCTTATAACCACCAGCATCAAACACTGTTTCATCATATATTCATTTATTACTAAATAATTACTGATTTTACTAAACTATATCCAATATTCGGGCTTAAACAGTTACGTATCTTTATGATGTTTACAACGTAAAGAAATTTTTTTAGAACATCTTATTCGAATGTGAAATCACCAAGGTCTTGGTTGTTCGCTCCCTTGATAGAATAAATAAATTTGCATGTAGAAAATGATACTCCCAGAAGCGTATGCAAATATTAGTATTTGAAAATACCCTGTAACAATTCTGAAATTAGAAATTGTAATGTCCACAATACGAGAAGACTACAGACTGCAAAGAAACCTAAGATTGAACCTAGATGCCTTCACTCGACATGCTTATTGTGGGTCAAATGGGGCAAAAGTTGGCCTTCAGGCATATATCTGAGCTTGGATTTTATTACTTGCTATATATATATATATATATATATATATATATATATATATATATATATATATATATACATATATATATATATACATATATATATATATATGTATAGATATATATATATATATATATATATATATATATATATATATATATATAAACAGGGGAGGCGGTGTATCTTATTTGTCCATGTTTGCCATCGATTATATAAGCGGATGAGCAACCTGGTAAAGTAACGAGAAGTTTAGGTGTGGAGGAAATGCTCCCCTAAATCTCGAAGAAGTCACTGGCAGCAGGGTGACGGATTGTGTTTAAGGCGATAGACTGGCAGTGGTCACTTGCCTTAATTAGATAGGCATTGCACATCACAAGGAACTGGCTATTCTTTTTTTTTATGAAACTAGCCAATGCATCCTCTATGATTTTAGTCAGCCTATGGAAAACGAAAATGACTGAATGGCCCGGGCGTAGCGGGGTGCTAAGAATCTTCCGGTTTATGAATACTAAAGAAGAACTTAAAATTGGTAATTGGAATGTTAGAACAAATCAAAGCAGGGCAATATGAGCATTATAGTGTGCTATGCATCAACAAATGATGCCCCTGAATAAATGAAAGAAGAATACTATGAAGACTTGCCGAGTATAATAAATGAGATCCCAAAGAGAGATATGAAAATTGTGATTGGCGACTTTAATGCTAAAGTTGGAAAGATTAATCATGGCATGGAGAATGTGATGGGTGTTGAGAGACTTGGGGAAGTTGCAAATGAAAATGGAGCCCATTTTATAAGCTTTTGTTCAGCAAACTATCTAGTTATTGGAGGTACTCCTTTCCAGCACAAGGGCATCCACAAATATGGCAATTACAAGAATCAAATACATCACATAACCATAAAAAAGAGAGAAGGAGGACTCTAAGAAATGTGACAAGCTATAGAGGTGCAGATATTGGCAGTGATCACCAGCTCCTCATTGCCACAATGAAATTAAAACTGAAAGCACCAAACAGAAATGTAGATAGAATACTTAGGTTTGATACAACTATGCTTCTAGAAGATGAGCAGAGAAAAACCTTTGAAATTTAATGTAGGAGTCGATTTGCAGTCTTAGAGACGTTAGGAGA
This sequence comes from Palaemon carinicauda, assembly GCF_036898095.1. NCBI lineage: Eukaryota > Metazoa > Arthropoda > Malacostraca > Decapoda > Palaemonidae > Palaemon > Palaemon carinicauda. The sequence goes on from NC_090751.1 coordinate 61,679,002, forward strand.
AGAGGAGCAGACAATTAACGAAGAATAGTATGGTATTAAGAACATATATCAGTCAGTTGGTCATTAAGTTTTAGGGCATGTAGTTACAAGGAGAAAGCCATGGATATCAAATGATACTTGGGATAATATAAAAAGGAGACAAAGACAGAAATTGATTGTTGAATGTTTTCGAGGAAGTATTGAAAATTACTAGGTAGACCATGCTAAGTATTCCAGTATTGATAGTGAAGTGAAAAGAAAAGCCAGGAATGACTGGGGAGAATATTTAGACAGTAAAGTAGATGAAGCTGAGTTCAGGGAGTGGGTATGGTGTAAGAATTGCTCATAGAATTATCAATGAAATCGCTACTGGGGTAAAGAAGAAGCATATACTCATCAAAAAGAGAGATGGATCTGTTATAACAACGAGGATGAAGAAAGGCAACGTTGAATGGAACACTTTAGTGAGGTCATAAATAGGAGATATGAAGGGAATAATTTGATTGATATACCTGAAGCTGTGGAAGATCTTCTCGTGCCTATGAATGAATTCAGTGTGTTTGAAGTCGAAGCTAATCTAACAAAACTCAAGGGATGGAAAGCCCCTGGATACGATGGGATAACTGCCGAGATGTCATTAGCTGAAAAATGAAGTGACTTCAAGAATACTTACAAAATTATTTTGTAGAATGTGGCGTAAAGAGGCAAAGCCTGATGAATGGGAGCTATGAGTGTTGGTGAAAATGGCCAAAGGAGATCTGACTGGTTGCAATAATTACAGAGGCATCACACTTAGGTCATTTGTCATGAAAATATATAGTTTGCTTATTGTAAAGAGGCTAGAGAGAAAGATTGATGAAAAGTAGAGATAAAAAAAAGCGAGATTTCCAAAGATAGAAGTTGTACTGACCAAATTTTCATTTCAAGACATATTGTACTGCGAAGTGTAGAATATAGGAATCCACCTTTGATGGCATTTGTTGACTATGGAAAATCCTTAGATAGTGTGCATCGGCCAATTTTGCGGAGAGTCCTGTGTTATTATGGAATTCCTGGTAAATATGTAAATTTGATTAAGTCTGTTCATGAACATAGTAAGTAAAAAGTTAATGTTATAGTGGATTCCTATCAAATGAATTTCCAGTGAACAGTGGATTACTCCTAGGAATGTGTTGTCACCTATGTAGTTTATCCTCCTCATGGATTTTGTAATGCCTAGAGCAGTTGGAGATGGTGGAGAAGGATTAGACTGGATTGGTAATAGGAAGTTAGCTGACCTAGAGTATGCTGATGATGCTGTCCTTATTAGCAGAACACAACAGGATTTGCAATGCTTGCTTACCAGAATGCATAAAATATCACAGGAGATTGGGCTCAAGATAAATAGAAGAAAGATTTAAGAACAAAGCCCTCAGAAGAATATTGGGAGTTAAATAGCAGGACAGGATTAGAAATGAAACTATAAGAGAGATTACTCGAGTGCCATATGTGGATGAGATCATAGTGAGGGACAGATGAAGATGGCTTGGGCATGCTCTTCGTACTCCCCAAGAGAGATTAGTCCACCAGACTTTCAATTAGGCTCCTCAAGGTACTAGAAGAGGTGGAAGACCCAGACCTACATGGCTGAGGACTATGAAGGGTGAGGAAGGAAATGACGAATGGAGAAGTATTGATTTAACAGCCCAAGATAGAGGCAATTGGCAAAATCTAACTGAAGTCCTTTGCGTCAATAGGCGTGGGAGGAGGAGATGATGATGTTGTTGATGATGATGATGATGATGATGTATATATATATATATATATACTGTATATATATATATATATATATATATATATATATATATATATTTAAGTAAATCACTTATACCTCTTGATATCAAATAAGCTTTGTCTCTGGATAACTGACCCTAGGGGAAATCGAAGTGAGAGTCGACTACAATATCCATTAGGCTCTAAAAGAGAGATAAGAGCTGATTCTGACTCTACCGTACATATTCCTGTCAAATTAAGGTTTTGCCCTTAGAACTGAAATCACCCCATCTTCACCATTATAGCCTATTAGTGACTCTGTAACACTTGGATATTTTATGACAATACTATCTCCAGCATTCATGATCTTGTTTTAAAATAGGTCACAAATACCATTCTTTTATCAAACTCGCTCTGCTTCGGGTTCACAGAAACAAGAGAAAATTTCTTTAACGATAAGATTCTTTGGCGGCCAAGGATTTGAACCCTCATCGAGTTGAAATCGAAGTGTGACAGTTCGGCTTGGTCGGCCAAAAATTCCTATCATATGTGAAATTTCCCCTTGGCTTTCGAGGCAGAGCGAATTTGATATAATGGTGGAGATGAATTAATATTGATTCTGTGATTCAAAGTACATAAGCTAACGATTTAGACAGGAATATGTTCGGCGGATACGGAATTAGCTCGTCTTGCTTCAACAAATTTTCGTGCCTTATTTGAAAAAATCTAAATCACGATTGTTAGTGATAAAATTATATATATATATATATATATATATATATATATATATATATATATATATATATATATATATATATATATATACAGTATATGTAAAGAGAGAGAGAGAGAGAGAGAGAGAGAGAGAGAGAGAGAGAGAGAGAGAGAGAGAGAGAGAGAGAGAGAGAGAGAGAGAATATACATGCATACACACACATATATATATATATATATAGAGAGAGAGAGAGAGAGAGAGAGAGAGAGGAGAGAGAGAGAGAGAGAGAGAGAGAGAGAGAGAGGGGGGGATATATGCACATACATATATATATATATATATATATATATATATATATATATATATATATATATATATATATATGTACATATACAGTATATATATATATAATATAATATATATATATATATATATATATATATATATATATATATATGAGGTACGCTTAATTAAATAAAGATAATTAACACTAAACTAAATACAAAATGATAACCCTCCCTTAATACGATAAGAATTAAAAGTACTTCTATCTCTTTCTCCATATAGGCAAGGTAAGGCATTCAATCACACAGCCCTTGGACTGAGTGTCAGCGGCGTGAATCAAATTCTTTCATCAACAGCAGTTTCTCCAAAACGGCCCAGGCTCCAAAGCGAAAGACATCAACATTCCCTGCCATGTACATTACACACAAACACACACACACGCATGGCCTCGCACACCTACAGGAAGGAAACTTGGGGAGGGATAATGGACAAGGTGTCTGTATTTGACTTCTTATCCACGGCCTAAGAGTTATCCTTGACGTCCTTTTGATCTTCTAAGAGAACGCGTTCAAGACATTCCTTTCACTTTACTCTCTTAATCTACTCGAGAGAAACGTTGCCTCTACTCCCAAGACTTTGATCGTGAGCACCATCGAGTTTACTAGTCAGACTAATTTCTATTCTAAGCAATACTCATTTTACTTAATGGAAATTTTATACATTAGATCGTAGTTGCATCTAACATGAAAAAGATGATTTCTACCGGGAATCTTTAGTTACTGATGAAACTTATGATAAAATATCCAGTAATAATGATTAAAATATTAACTGTTTTGAGATACACATCAAAACTTTTCATAATGTTCACTTCATTCTTCTGGTTTTATAGGAAAAAAAAGAGGGGTTGAAGTTAAGTTTAAAAATTCTTAATAACTTTCCAATCTTTCCAGTATGAGACATGAAAGTCACAAGATAGTTTTAATAATTGTCAAATTCTCTTAATGAACGTTATTGAAAATACCTCAAAATCCAATTTAGAAAAACCTACAGGGAATTAAGAATTACAAAAGTGATTCATAATGCTAATCATAAAGTAAGTCATAAAATAACTTTATTTCCTAAAATGTAAAACATTGTTATCAATGACTAAAGTATATGATCCAGACTCCTGATCCTGATCCAGAATCAAGATCCAGATCATCACCAAAATTTATTGGAGTCATCCATGGCCTATAATCTATCTGTGGTGATAATTCGTCAAAATCCGTCAGTTTTGACGTTCTTTAAAATGGCGTAAGATATAAACCCAGATTTAGAATCCGAATCAGGATCATACCCCAAAGTAGAATAGGGTCATCAATGACCTTAGATCTATCTGTGGTGAAAATTTCGTCACAAATCTGTAAATTTGGTTTGACTTTATCATTAAAATGGCGAAAAATGCAAATCTGGATCCGTATCCAGATCATCTCCAAAATTTAATGGGGTCATCCATAACCTTACATCTATTTGTGGTGAGAATTTCGTCACAATCCGTCAAGTAGTTTTGAGGTAATCCTGTACAGTGACAGAAGGACAGACGGGCACGCATAAATCCGGATCCGGAACCGGATCATCTTCAAAATTTGGGTGTCACCCATGGCCTAAGATTTACCTGTGGTGGAAATGTCGTCAAAACCCTTCAATATGTTTGGGCATAATCTTTAAGACTGAAAAAAATGTAAATCCAGATCTAAAATCCGGAACCGGATCTGGATCACCTCCAAAATTTAATGCTGTCGTCCATGACCAAATGTCTATCTGTGGTGAAAACTTCACTCAGGCAAATAAATAAACCTCCTTGGTTGAGGTAATAACAGTAAGTATAATTGCATCTTTAAACTTAAGACTAAAAGGCCATCTGAAAATCTATATAACACCAGCTGTCAATTATAGGTTGAAATAGCGAGTAAAACCTTTATCTTTCCTGTGAAATATGATAATTATTAGCCATTTAAATGTGAAATGTGAAGATAAAAGAAACTAACGTATTTTGATGGAGGGACGTGTTATTTATATAAAATAATGTAAGTATATTCATGGTTTACTGTAACAAAGATCACGTGGCAAAATAATATTGCACGAACAGTACTGAGTCATGCAATATAAAAAATGAAAGCACTGAATAGAAAGGTAGATGGAATACCTAGGTTTGATACAGCTAAGCTTTTAGAAGAAAATCAAAGAGAAACATTTGTAATTGAATGTAGGAATCGATTTGCAGTCTTAGAGACTTTAATAGACGAAGAACAGACAATTAATAAAGAATGGAGTGATATTGAGAACATATATCAGTCAGTTGGTAGTGAAGTCTTGGGACACGCAGTTACAAGGAGAAAGCTATGGATATCAAATGATATTTAGGATACTGTAAAAAGGAGACAAAGACAGAAATTGATTGTTGAATGTTTTCGAGGAAGTATTGAAAATTACCAGGTAGAGCATGCTATTTCAATATTGATAGTGAGGTTAAAAGAAAGGCCAGGCATGACTGGAGAGAATATTTAGACAGTAAAGAAGATGAGGCTGACAGAGCTATGAAATCAGGGAGTAGCTATGGTGAAAGAATCGCTCATAGAATTTTCAATGAAATCTCGACTGGGTCAAATAAAAAGAAGCATATACCCATCAAAAAGAGAGATGGATCTGTTATAACAACAGAAGATAAAGAAAGACAACCTTGAATTGAACACTTTAGTGATGTTATGTATAGGAAATACGAAGGGAATAATTTGAGTGACATACCTGAAGCTAATGAAGACCTTGATGTGCCCATGAATGAATTCGGTGTGTTTGAAGTCGAAGCTATCATAAAAAAACTCAAGAGATGGAAAGCCCCTGGATACGATGGAATAACTGCCGAGCTGATACTAGCCAAAAATGAAGTGACTCTCAGAATACTTATAAGATTATTTTGTAGATTGTGGCATAAACAGGCAAAACCTGATGATTGTGAATTAGGAGTGTTGTAGAAAATGGCCAAAAAAGGAGAACTGACTGATTGCAATAATTAAAGAGGCTTAACCCTTACGTCAATTGTTATGTTAATAGACAGTATGTTTATTCTTAAGAATCTAAAGAGAAAGATTGATGAAAAGCTGATAGATGAACAAGCAAAATTTCCTAAAGGTAGAAGTTACACTGACCAAATTTTCATTTTGAGACCTGCTGCACAGCAATGCATAGTATATAGAAATCCACTTTGATGGCATTTGCGGTCTATGAAAAAGCCTTATATACTGTGCAACAGCCAATTTTGTGGAGAGTCCTGAATTATTATGGAATCCCTCTTAGTATGTGAATTTGATTAAGTCTGTTCATGAGCATAGCAAGTGCAAAGTTAATGTTAATGGAGTCCTATCAAATGAATTTCCATTGAACAGCAGAGTACTCCAAGGGAATGTGTTGTCACCTATAATGTTCATCTTCCTCATGTAGTTTGTAATGCGTAGAATAGTCGGAGATGGTAGAGAAGGATTGGACAGGCTTGTTGATAGAAAATTAGCAGATCTAGAATATGCTGACGATGCTGTCCTTGTTATCAAAACACTACAGGACTTTCAATTGCTTGCTTACCAGAATGAATGAAATATCACACGAGGTTGGACTCAAAATAAATAGAAGAAAGACTGAGATTATGAGAACAGAGTATGCAATGGAAGATGAAATATCATTGGAATGAGAAAGGATTAATGAGGCAGAATCATTTAAGTATTTAAGAACTATGATCTCCAATGTAGGGTCTTTAGAATTAGAGTTTAGAGAAAGATTGAAAAAAGCAAATCAGATAATGGCTAAGTTAAGAAAAATTTGGAAATCAAATCGCCTGAAAGTACATATAAAAATCACACTATATATCACTTTAGTGAGATCGGTGTTACTATATGGACATGAGTCATGATAAGACAATGAAATAATCTCCAATAGATTTAGTAGATTTGTGAACAAAGCCCACAGAATGATATTGGGAGTTAAATGTCAGGGCAGAATTCAAAATGAAACTATAAGAGAGATTACTTGAGTGTCATGTGTGGATGATATCCTGATGAGGGGTAGATGGAAATGGTGTGGATATGCTCTTCGCACTCCCCAAGAGATATTAGTACACCAAAAGTTCAGCTGGGCTCCACAAGGCTGTAGAAGAGTTGGAAGACCTACGCCTACATGGCTGAGTACAATGACGCGCTAAGTAGGAGACGATGAATGGAGAAATATTGAATTATGAGCTCAAGATAGAGACGACTGGCGAAATTTAACTATATATATATATATATATATATATATATATATATAGAGAGAGAGAGAGAGAGAGAGAGAGAGAGAGAGAGAGAGAGAGATTCAAATAAGTCACATATATTTTGATACATTAATTTCTGGATTCTCTTATCGACATAAGAATCAGAGCCCCAGGCGAAACCACTCAAAGACAATAGCTTCTGACCAGCCAGGAATCGAACCCAGCTCCACGAAACTTGTAACAACAGTGACATACCACTTGACCACGAAGAAAGTACATTATATATATATATATATATATATATATATATATATACATATATATATACACATACAGTATATATATATATATATATATATATATATATATATATATATATATATACATATACATTATATATATATATATATATATATATATATATGTGTGTGTGTGTATATATGTATATATATACACACATATATATATATACATATATGATATATATATATAATATATATATATATATATATAGCCTACAGTATGTGCCCTTTGGAGAGGATTAATTCTTTTGAGTTTTAAACTCCGGAATTATAAGTATTGACTGGTTATCCCTTCCTTTCCCGGCCCCTCCTCCCTCAACAAGACCATATGTATCACATCTTTTTTAAGGGTCGTGATTTTTCTATCTTTTTTCGTGGGAGTTCCTTCCCGTTTATTTGTGCTCAATGTCAATCATAATAACCTCGATGATCACCACATTTACAAACAATCTGACAGATGAATCATGAACATAAACACTTAACACACGTGTACACAACCAATACAAAGAAAGATGATGAAAATCCCAACTCTTGAGAAGGGGAAAAGATATGGTCTTTGGTGGCGAAGTGAGGTTTAACCACTCAATACTTAAAAGTGCAGAGTTCAACGACCAGAAGCTAAAAATCCTTTCCAATGGGCAGAAAGGCTTTATAAAAGGAAATCGCTTAAGGTAGCCATTCGTGCTAAATGGAGCAGCGAGAAAAGTAACTTCAAACAAAAGACCAGTTATCTTTTCTACACCATACCGAAAGGGAAGCTGGATATGGCTTCGAGTTTTATCTACTGGGTTTACATTTTTCAAGTCTAGTCTAGTCTAGTCTAGGAGAGAGAGAGAGAGAGAGAGAGAGAGAGAGAGAGAGAGAGAGAGAGAGAGAGAGAGAGAGAGAGAGAGAGAATTTTGCTTTACATTTAAGTCAACGTTCCAATTTTGGAGAAATCGCGAATCAAAAGTCAGCAGAAATGTATATTATGAGATGCTTTCAATTAATCCAAATGAATAAAAATCTAAAAAATTTAGCTTATAGTAAGACGAGAGAAAATTAAACCAGCAACACACTGCCGTTTGACAACACATCCTTGAAGACGTCAGCGTAAATGCCGATACTGCTCAGAGAATCCATTTTCTTCGTTCTCAGGATCTCAGGTCTTGTCCCAGGACGGTGAATATAAAACTAAATAAAAAAGAAATATCCCCATTCTGTATGAATCCCTCTACCATTTATATAAGTTGCAGTGATTCTCGCTCTCAGTGTGTGCTTGTGTGTAGGTGTGTGTTTCGTGCCCCCTCTGTGATTCTCAACTAGTATTATGCAATGAGCGTAAAAAATAGCTATATACTCCAATGTACATAAATCACTGCTAAGGTACAGTTGGCTTCATTAATTCGGGTACACTTATTGGGGAGCTAAGGAGACGCCAGTGTAACGGAATTAATGAAGCTAACTGATTCACGCTCAGGATTTTAACTAGGGTCCAATCCTCGGGAGGCTAGAGTTGCACCACTGTTTACCCACTAATCTTGCAATCAATTGTAAAATACATTTTTTTATAGGAAAGAAATCGACCCAGATGACATTAATATATGAGAATACACTATCATTTTTATTTTCATGACACCAGAGTATCAGGTTTACTTCGCTTTTTCCCACTTTTTTAGGTGTTAACAGCCTCATATATCAGCATTTGGGGATCCAATTAGTTTCTAATACCAAGAAAAATATATTCCATTTTTCCTTTTCATGCGGCTCTTATTTCTCATGCTTCTTTTGTTTACCCTCTTAACATTGAAACCAAACACTTTTGCTTCGCCAAGGTCTCTATCACGTCATATAATTCTAGTTTCTTTTTAATATGGATGTAATTTGACCTCACTATATCTTTATATGTAGGTCCTATTTCTCCACCCTTTGGACATAGACAGTATTCTCTCCATGTATATTTTCATAGCAGTCCCTAATCTTTTCCTATTTCACGTTTGATTCCCGAATAAACTGATTTAGCGACTTTCCGTGATTGTTTTTTCACCATCCCTTTTTCCAATAGCAGTCCATAAATTTCTTAGAGTTTATTCTCTGTTTTATTTGTAGTTTTGCCTTATCCATCTATTTACTCCCTCATTCTCAGGTTATCGCGAATAAACAATTAAATATCACGAACCTTGAACTCGAAGGAGAAGTCAGAGCAATAATATTGTGATGACAAGAGTAATTACGACTCCAGGCCAAGAGAAGAGCGACAGCATTAAGGGAGAAATTAATCTGATCTATAATGAGGATATGATAAGCTTCTTCTATGTTCATTTTCAGACTAATGAGGAAACCATAAGACAGTACAGAATAAACATAATGAACCTGTCATAGCCATATGAAAAATCCAAGTGTTGCAGGAAACTGCTTCAAATAATTTCAACTATGAGGTTCGACTCATTTTTTCATATTTGTATAAATTTCTCAGTTTTAAAGGACAATTTGGTTGTATGATCGGCATAAAATGCGCTCTGTAATTTGCTTTTCGCAAGAGATCTGCTAGTTTTTAAGACTTCTGTTCACTACGAAAACGGAACTTCCATAGGTCTGATGTAAATACACCAAAATTCACCGAATTAATGAAGTCTTTGACTTTGGAATAATAACATACATGAACCTGCATATAGCTATATTGAAACGAACATAAACCAGACTGGAATCTTACGAACATAGTTGAGTAGAAATTGTCTGGATTCTTTAACCGAAGATATATATATATATATATATATATATATATATATATATATATATATATATATATATATATATATATTGTATGATAAAAACTGAGATGCTGGCATTTGAGATTTTTTTTTTCATTTACATAGGGATAAGCTTATATTTAAGTATTCAATCCACATATCCCAGTACAAGATGACTGGAACTTCAAAGCTTTAAATTTTCTGTTTTTCCTTTCAAACGAATTGGTAGACGGAGTACAGAATTAAAAAAGAAGAACCAAGGCTGAAGGAAAATAAATCACTGGACCATGTTCTAATCATAGAAAAAACAGAAGAACAGATTGCCAGACATACTCTGTAAAACCTCAAAACCACCTGCCGTAGTTTAATACTAGGGTATGCAATGACTTTAGGTGCCTAAACAATAAACTTTAGAATCCACTTACGAGATACATTGCCACCAAAATTTTAGGGATAAAAGATTAAAGAATTAAAACTAAGTGCAATAAAAATTCTTCACGTACAGTCGTACATATATCGGACATATATTCGGAAGACAAATCCAATGAAAACATAGCGGGGAGAAAGAAAACTATCTCTAAAATAAATACAAAAATACAAATGGAGTTATTCCTCTAGTCCTTCAAAAAGTCACCATAGATTTTCAACTGCATAAACCTGCTCAAAGAGACATTATATATCCTTGGTGGGGGACTGGAGGATTATTATCATTCGATTACGTCCAAAGGCTCCGCTTTTCTCTTTATTTTGTTCCTCTTAGTTATGAAACTAGATAATTAAGTACATTGGAAAACGTGATTACTATGAAAATTAGAACTTTCTGGTCTTCAGAATTCATCACATAGTGTGTAAGGTACTGTCTTAGGCATTATTGAAATTCTTTATCACAATAATATTTATTATAAAAAAAAATGTCTCCTTTTTCTGGTTGTAAAACTTTATGATTTAGTACCTTGGGGCAAAATGCTTATTTTACCTTGACATATTATCAAAGATCTGGAGAAATTCAAAAGTTAAAATCATATGATTTTCTGCGCTATATATCAGACATCATTCTATTTACATGGCTCGTAGTTTTCATTTAATTCGTTACAACTCATCGCTCGTTGACTCTTAAAAATCCCAGTATTCTAATAGTACTTCTATTACCTTCTACGATAATTACCGTAAAAAGCTCTTTAAACTCTATGATTTCGATAAGTTCTCAATAAAACACAAGCCAATAAAATAACATTGTTCGTCGTGAAGCTATGTAAAAGTGACGGAAACTTTGAAAGGGAGTAGAAGACAGAGATTTCTGGATATATGGGAACAAAGTAGCCTTGGAAGTGAGGATCCTCGATATCCATGAAATTACATATAAAGGTGAATAGTTTCGTAGATGTATGGTGTTCTTTTATGGCTTCTGAGAAGCGTTATAAAGCTGCCAATGTTGCGGAAGTTTTCCGCGCACATGGGTTATCCTAATGGTGTAGCAATTCAAATATGAACGTGACACTTTCCTCTTATTCTCTTTTTCTCTACGAATCATCCATTGTTAAGAGAAATATATATATATATATATATATATATACATATATATATATATAAAAGGCGATTGCATTAGCAGCATCAACGTTTTTATTACAATCCTACAGGAATTTTCGTATTTTGGTAGTTCCTTTGGTAAGGAAACGATGACTGTTCTTTATCATTTGTTCCAACTACTACGGCATTGTTTCGATATATTGTCTTTATCAAGTGATAATAAATTAATATAAGTTTAACAATTCCTTTTATATAGGAGGCGTTACCTAAAATTACTATTAATTCTTATGCTAAAATGTTATCTTATAAGTTATAAGAAAATGAAAAAAAAGATTAATTTTTTCTTTATAGATCCTTAGAAGATTACAAGAGGTTAATAACTGAGTACTTACGTGTATTAATATACATACACAAGACACAGACATATGCGCAGATATGCACCACCATAGAGACCACCCGAAATCATTGTGTCATTATTCAAGACTCCTCATTCCCCAATTTCGAGAAATTAGTACAACCATCTCTCTCTCTCTCTCTCTCTCTCTCTCTCTCTCTCTCTCTCTCTCTCTCTCTCTCTGATGTTTGAATCAGTGAAGGAGAATTTTAGGACACCCATCAAATGATCGGGTAGTGATCCAATTTCCTCAAACGTCTCCTGCTGGGAAGCGGAGGGAACCTGGGACAGAAGACCGTAAGGGAAGCGCAAGAGGATGGGGTAGGGAGGGGGGCATTAATAGTGACGCAATAAAGGCCTTGGGAGGGGGGTTTGAGTGTGTCAGGTGCGGGGGAGCTTAATTCATACCTGTCCGAGACACCCTCCAAACCAATCTAGTATGAGAAGGGACCACATGACAAGACCCCAACAAGACCTTAATGAGAGCAATTGTCAAGCTACGAGACGAGCAGCTCTTGAGATGATACGGTTCTGGTGATGATTTTCCCCGCGATTAATTTAGTAAACGCCTTGACGAAACGTGTATAACCCAGAGAGGGCGTCGCTGATGAATCCTTAATGCAAATGGAAATATGTTTATCATGTTGATATTTCTTAAAAGGAAGACGATAAAGAGGGAAATTGTAAGGTAAAAAAAATGGTGAATAAGAAAACAATGTATGAAAATTATAGTTCTTTCTATTAAAAAAAATCAAAAGGCAAATAAATTACAGTGCACGCAAATGTACACGCACATACACACACACACATACACCCACGCACACACACACACACACACACACACACACACACACACACATATATATATATATATATATATATATATATATATATATACATATATATACTTTATATATATATAAATAAATATATGTATATATATATATATATATATATATATATATATATATATATATATATATATATATATATGTGTGTGTATATATACATATATATATAAATAAATATATGTATATATATATATATATATATATATATATATATATATATATAAATATATAATATCTACATATATGTGTGCATTCATTCATAAATTCCCAATAGGACCATCACGGTATATCCATAAAAATAACATGTAAATATATCAAGAACGTTTACACTTACGCAAAGACACAAGGAATTTGATGCTTCCGTAAGATAAAAGTACATCACATATGAACCAGGAGAATGGTTGATCGAGATGAAAAAGAAAGTGTGTGGGAGACTAACGATATAAATCAGAAGTGCGCTTATGAAGATGGGGGCGTAAAACCAGCCTTCGCGTAAGAAATTTGGTATGACTGATGGATATTGATGGGATAAGATGAAGATTACATGATGCGAATTACAAGGAAATTACAGGGTCACAGATGAGAGAGAGAGAGAGAGAGAGAGAGAGAGAGAGAGAGAGAGAGAGAGAGAGAGAGAGAGAGAGATATTTTGTTTTTTTTATTATTTTTCTGACAAAAAAAAATATATTTTGCAATGCTCTAAACATTACTTTTTTCTAAATAATTACGAACTATAAAACAAGAAAAGAAATTTTCCTTCTACCTAGAAACAAAACAATGACAAAGCAATCCAAGCTCGAGGGTTTGAATGATTGTGTTGTATCAAACCTTGAATTTATCAATCACCTGTGCCATTGTTCTGCCAATCCCTTGTTGCTAACAAATTCCAGAGACAAGTACACTAACGAATCCCATTGAAATGCTGCCTCAAACTTGTTAACATAATCCTCTACTCACCAATGAAACTGGTCTCCAATGCATGTGAACAACCTTGAATAAATTCGAGTTTCGTCGGGTTTTTCAATAACTCATAGCAAGCATGTGCTAAGTGTGTTCAATCACTCTCAGATTAAATTCAAATTAAATTTTGTTTCTTCTTTCAATTATAGTATGCTACAGAAATACACCCAATCATTGATACATGTAATATAAACTGGGACAAAATTGAGTTAATTGCTAACTACAAAGTACCTAGATCTGCAAATTTAGTGACAGTATGATATCAATGTAGTAAAAAAATTAGCTTTACAGTTCTTTCTTGAAGGCAGAATAGTTAGTATGTTATGTTTCAATCGCTTAATTAAAGAGAACGACAAAAATTAATATGATATTGATATGCCTGTTATTCTGTTTGATTGGGAAAATTGACATAAGAATTTACCATAGCATTTTAACATTTTATGCATGAGAGAGGCAGGTTTGAAAGAGAATGGACGAGGGTAAAAATACGGATATGACTGCAAATGAAGCTTCACTTTTGTTTGAAAGAGATGGAGTAGAATGGAGCAAATAACACAAGAGAAGAAAACACCTGGCCTATTGCCATAGGATAAAGATCATTACGAAGGTAGATCACATAAAGAAAAAAAAAGATGAATTACAGGGACAAAAACTATAGGGCCAGATTCGTGGCAAGATGTAGACGATGGATAACATTGATTTCCCTGAGGACAGATCACTGATGGTGGTAATACGTTTGTAGCTATCAGTATTTCGATTAACGTTACTTTCCGTCTACTAATGTGTGACCCTTTCTCTTCTCTTTGTTCAGCAAAGTAAGCATTGCTGCGATATTTATGGAAAATCCTCACGAAAATATTAAGCCTATAACTATTTGTGTGTGTGTGTGTGTGTGTGTGTGTTTGTGTGTGTAAAGGATTCAAGACAAAATTGGCCACACATTAATAATTGTATATCCATAGGCTAAACCATAACCTGTATGCATACCTTTAAGGTATAAATATATAATCAACAAGAAGTGTACGAGCTGACCTTAGCCCATTTTACTTTTAAGTTATAAAACATACTATAACTGTAACATTAAAGTGCTACTCCATAATGCAAACATTAATTCATCTTGAAAGAATATCTACAGCATGAGAGAGAGAGAGAGAGAGAGAGAGAGAGAGAGAGAGAGAGAGAGAGAGAGAGAGAGAGACTTTCAGAACTTACAAGGTATTGTGAAACCCAGCTTAGAGATGGCAAAGCTGCATTGTGCACAAGAAAGTATAAGGCACCTAGAAATGTTCCATGAATAGGTCTTTAACAAATGAACCTTGAGAGAGAGAGAGAGAGAGAGAGAGAGAGAGAGAGAGAGAGAGAGAGAGAGAGAGAGAGAGAGAGAGAGAGACGATGGGTTTGCACTAGAGCGAAAGCCATGAATAATGATAAAGTCATGATAGCATCAGGAGGTGCAATTTCGAATGTAAATTGGATTTAGATACATTGGTTCTCCGGACACTAAGGCCACGCTTCCACGTCGGGGGCAAATGAGCCCGTCCGCGCAATTCCACGAAAACGCATTCATTTATAGTTCTTGAATACATGAATGTTTTCAATTCAAACTTATACGAAGGGCTATGATGAATACGATCCTCCAAAATATATATTTTTTTTTCTACTTTATTAAAAAAAAAAAAGAGCACATTTCTTCTGAAAATATTCAAGTTTCTAGAAAAAATCTAGTATTGTGTGAATTCCCGTAGCAAATACATTCGACTTTTTTTCTCTATTTAGATTTTTATACGTTATAAAATCTAAAATGGATTTTACTGCTTAATACAATATAATGGAGTAAAAAAAGACATCTATTAGTGTACCATGAGAATATGAATACGACCAACCAACAGCTAAAATAAAAAAAAATAAATAAATAAACATCAAAAAGCAACTTGCAACATAAGAGAAATTAATAGGCTGGTCCGCATAAGCTGATAATCAACTGAAGTCAAGGTATGTCAGTGGATTCAACACTCAAACAAAAACCATCCTCATCTAAATTCAGAAACTGAAAACGTTGAGCATAATGCTAATGCTGACATTCCAGGGAAGAAAAATCTATGGCTATTCTAGTCCTGCATAACAAACCTTTCATTCAAACATCATTATTGCATCTTTAACACGGTTTAAAGGTCGAGAAGCCGTTGTATGACTTTTGTGCAGATTAGTATTATTGGAAGGACAGCTGGTGCTACATCAATGTTCGGTTGGACCAAAATCCGTTAGTTTTTATTAACATAATTAGTTTGCACAAGAAACATTTGTGATCAAAGTTTTCTTAGTGAGATTTTGAAATAGCCTGATTATAAACAAGAGACTAAATTAGAAATTTTGTAAGTATATAATATAAGATGACGTCAACGTTACATGAAACAAAGGCCGGAATGAACAAAGCGAGTCACGCGAACCAAAAACGGTCGAGTCTTATAAAATCAATATATTGTTACGAACGAGCAAAATTAATATATTTTTAGTAATGAAGGAGAACAACAGAGAATTAATAATATCTTAAGTGAAAATAATATCAATCAGTGTTACTAAAACGAAGTAATCAAACTGATCAAAAAAAGTTTTTCGTGTAGAATAAAAGAAGCAACTGGAAACGAATAATAAACAAATACATCTTCATTGCAATTTGATAAAACTATTGAAAAATTCAGTACATTGTAAAAATTAAGTGAAATGATTAAGGCAGAAAAAGTTGCACTCGCAATCCCCGATAATCTCTTTTTATCACAAGTAATTTCCTACCACTCACTAAAACAAAGAACAAACAAATGAAATAAAACGCATAACACAGCAAACAAATTACTGCGAGATCTGCCGGCGATAAGCTAAAGTCTGGACTAATTTATAACTTCCAAATACCCTCCATGTTTGTAAAATTCATTAATTATGTTGATCTTTATTGAGCTGTAGCAGAACCCAACCAGCAATTTGCGTCTGGCGTGATCTATATGCGAGGTTGGGGGCCTCAATACGACGGAACTACTCGTTCTTAAGAAACCATTACGGAACTCCTCTTGTAAACAGATCATTTTTCTTTACTTTCGCTCAACTCAAGTCCACAGAAAAGGGATTATTGAGTATTTTAGATGATCAACATCATGTATTTCGCATGAAGGGAAGCCGAATAATTGAAATACGCAACAATACTCGTCTTGGGTTCCATGATTCGTCAAGGCTGTATCACGGCTTGTTTAAGAAGGTTTATGGCATGTGAATGCTAACAAAGAAGGAAGACTTGTGGTACAACTTAGTGGAGGGCAGTTATTTCGCACGGGAAGGGGAGTGGGGACAATCCCCTGCCTAAACAAAGATGAAAACGAAATGAAGAGAGAGAGAGAGAGAGAGAGAGAGAGAGAGAGAGAGAGAGAGAGAGAGAGAGAGAGAGAGAGAGAGAGAGAGGGGGGGGGGGGAGACCCTAGTTGTATCCCCTTTGTTTTAAATGCATGCTGATACCATGTTCGTTAGTAGGCCAGCCTTTATAAGAGCCAAATCCTAAATTGAAAATTCCCATTATCCTGAAGTAGACTATACACGATTGGCAAAACGTCTTAATAGGTTTGCTGAAGGTAATCATCTACTCCCTAGTTTGCAATTTGGTTTTCGTAAAGGCCTTGGAGCATGTGATGCCCTTCTTACAATCTCCAATGCTGTACAGAAATCCCTTGATTGTGGTCGGGAAGTTCGTATGATTGGCCTTGATTTTAGTGCTGCCTTTGACCGTGTTAATCATGAGGCCCTTGTTTTCAAACTGAAACAGTTGGGAGTGGGTGGGTCGTTTCTTAGCATTATTATTGATTTTTTAAGTAATATATCTCAAAGAGTTGTTGTTGATGGGCACCATAGTGATTATAGGAATGTCATATCCGGTGTTCCACAGGGTAGTGTTCTTGGCCCATTACTTTTTATACTATATACACATGACATGTGGTTTGGCCTAGAAAACAAGCTTGTTGCTTATGCAGATGATGCTACTCTCTTTGCATCAATTCCATCCCCTGAATGTAGATCTAGGGTTGGTGAATCCCTTAATAGAGATTTAGCTAGAATTAGTGCATGGTGCAAATTATGGGGTATGAAGTTGAATCCTAACAAAACTCAATGATTGTAAGTATGTCAAGGACGGTGGTTCCTCAACATCCGGATCTCAGTATTGATAATGTTCCTTTAAATATGTATGACTCTTTCAAAATTTTAGGTGTAATTCTCGACAGTAAATTTACTTTTGAGAAACATATAAAGTCTGTGTCTTCTTCAATTTCTCAAAAAATAGGCTTATTGAGAAAGTCTTTCAAGATTTTCGGTGATCAATCTATTCTGAAGAAGTGTTTTAACTCTTTCATTCTACCTTGTTTTGAGTATTGTTCTCCTGTCTGGTCTTCAGCTGCTGATTCTCATCTTAATTTGTTGGACAGAAACTTACGGTCTATTAAATTTCTTATTCCTGATCTAGATATTAATCTCTGGCACCGTCGTTCAATTAGTTCATTATGCATGTTGCATAAGATTTTTCACAACTCTGACCATCCTTTACATTCAGATCTCCCTGGACAATTCTATCCTGTTCGTAATACTAGGCAGGCAGTTAATTCTAATAGCCAGGCCTTCTCCATCACGAGGCTCAATACTACGCAGTACTCTAGAAGTTTTATTCCAGCTGTGACCAAGTTGTGGAATGATCTTCCTAATCGGGTGGTTGAATCAGTAGAACTTCAAAAGTTCAAAGTTGGAGCAAATGCTTTTTTGTTGACCAGGCGGACATAGTCATTTTATAGTTTATTTATGACATATTTGTTTTTGATGTTGTTGATAGTTTATTATATGACATGTCTGTTTTGACGTTGTTTCTTATTCTAGAATGATTTATTGTTAATTTGTTCTCTTCATTTATTTATTTCCTTATTTCCTTTCCTCACTGGGCTATTTTTCCCTGTTGGAGCCCCCGGGCTTATAGCATCTTGCTTTTCCAACTAGGGTTGTAGCTTGGATAGTAATAATAATAATAATAATAATAAAGAGAAAGCATCTATTCTTGATTGCATTTTACCATGATGCCGATCTCAATAAGCTCCAAATTAAATTATATAACCATTTCAACGATATTATCTTCTCTATCTACGTAAAGTATTTATATTATATATTTAGTCGTAGGGATGTGGAAATCAGCTTTCATTTAGAAGAGAGAGAGAGAGAGAGAGAGAGAGAGAGAGAGAGAGAGAGAGAGAGAGAGAGAGAGAGAGAGAGAGAGAGAGAGTGTGTTGCCCACCTAGTGGTAACTTTACAAGCCATTAAGCTCTTTCCCTGTGCATGGCAATCATCTCTCATAAAGAAAAAAACAGAAGTCGTCGGCATAACTATATCGTGGTTCCATAATCCCATTCCCAAAAATAGAATTTGTGAATGGAACTTTCCGGATATCTAAGCTCCTCCATTCTAATAGTTCCTTTACCCATCGATTCAGCACTTAACTATTTTTCTCGTCTCTTTCTTCCCTAGACAGTCTTCTTTTTTCTCATCATGACTATACCATCTCAAAACACTGATTTATCTTTTCACATACAGTAATTTTTCCACCATTTGTCAAAGAGATGTACGCAATTCTAACAGTTTCATTCTTTAATACCCCATTCTATTCATATAACCAGTTTCGCTGTTTTCCTTACTTACATATATGAAATATATATAATTAATCTATGGTTGGTTTCTTTGTTTTCTTATTGAAAAACACACTGGTAAAGGACCTTCCTTAGTTTTAAAGGATAATATCAAAGGTGTTTCTGTTATTATCTTGTGCCCACATGCACCGTCCATATGAGTTAAGTTCTATTATCCAAGCATGAAAACATAAAGATAACGTATGAACCAATTCCGTCCATTTCCAAAACGACTCGTGCACATTCACTCACGGCCTCTTTACGGAAATCCGCAGTTACGTAAATCAGTAAGCCCAGGTGCCAGGACCTAAATCCATTTACTTGCCTTCATCAACAGCATTCAACGATTTTGCAAATGTACTGAGGTCGCCAGTGTCTAAAATGGAAAACGATTAGAAGGTCCTTCTACGAAACCTTCCATTGTGTTCTTTTAAGCCTGTTTTTATGGAAGAGGAGATGAACACAAGCTAAATGTGGCTGCCTTAGTTACTGAGAGAGAGAGAGAGAGAGAGAGAGAGAGAGAGAGAGAGAGAGAGAGAGAGAGAGAGACCTGCACTATC
Organism: Palaemon carinicauda; assembly: GCF_036898095.1. NCBI lineage: Eukaryota > Metazoa > Arthropoda > Malacostraca > Decapoda > Palaemonidae > Palaemon > Palaemon carinicauda. The sequence goes on from NC_090751.1 coordinate 61,699,031, forward strand.
AATGGTAATCACGTAAATAACGACAGACCCGTCTATTAAACTGAGGGCAGATTAAAGAGTTCCCAGAATTGTACCACAGATCAAAGTTAATGGATGAAAAATGAGACCACTAGTCATTAACTTTACAATGTGGCTTCGAAGCTTCCGCCAACAAGTCCAGTTCTCCCCAAATCAATTTCACGGAATTCCCATCAATTGCATTCGGCGCCACACCGCGTGATATCCGAAAACAAACCTATGCATCCAATTGCATTAGCTATTTGTGGACTCATTCGCAATACTTCTATTAAATCAGGAGAGAACTATCCGGGTCCCAAAACCTCACTGGACCACGTTTCCAGTATTTCAATATACAGCCAGACTCATAATACCGTTACATTCATTAATCTCTCTCTATCGCATACAAGTATTATATGTCTCTACGTATTATATATATATATATATATATATATATATATATATATATATATATATATATATATATATATACACATATACATACATACATACATATATATATATATATATATATATATATATATATATATATATATACACACATATACATACATACATACATATATATATATATATATATATATATATATATATATATATATATATATATATATATATTATTTCTCATACACACACAAACACACACACATATTATTATTATTATTATTATTAAATGCTACACCCCTATATATATATATATATATATATATATATATATATATATATTTCTCATACACACACAAACACACACACATATTATTATTATTATTATTATTAAATGCTACACCCCTAGTGGGAAAAGCAGGATGCTATAAACCCAGCGGCCCCAGCAGGGAAAATATTCTAATGAGGAAAGGAAACAAGGAAAAATTAGATATTTTAAGAACATTAATATAAATATTTCATATATTAACTTTAAATAATTAAACAAATCAGGAGGAAGAGAAAATAGATAGAATAGTGTGCCAGAGTGTACCCTCAAGCAAGAGAACTCTAGACCATGGTAGAGAGGTTATGGCACTATCCAAAACTAGAGAACAATGGTTTGATTTTGGAGTGTCCTTCTCCTAGAAGAACTGCTTACCATAGCTAAAGTCTCTCTTCTACCCTTACCAGGAGGATAGTAGCCACTGAACAATTACAGTGCAGTAGTTAACCCCTTGGGTGAAGAAGAATTGTTTGGTAATCTCAGTGTTGTCAGGTGTATGAGGACAGAGGAGAATCTGTAAAGAATAGGCCAGACTATTCGGTGTATGAGTAGGCAAAGGGCAAGAACCGTAACCAGAGAGAAAGATCCAATGTAGTACTGTCTGGCCAGTCAAAGGACCCCATAACTCCCTAGCGGTAGTATCTCAACGGGCGGCTGGTGCCCTGGCCTACCTACTACCTAATATATATATATATATATATATATATATATATATATATATATTATATATATATATATATATAATACTCCTCTGTATTTACTGCAGCTACATCTTCCATTTTCTAATCTTCAAAATCCATCATTAACTATATGCCACCATGAAAATAACAATTCCATCTCTCTCTCTCTCTCTCTCTCTCTCTCTCTCTCTCTCTCTCTCTCTCTCTCTCTCTCTCTCTCTCTCTCTCTCTCTTCCCTTCGACCATTAAAGACATTAAAATCTAATGAGCATCCTCTGCCCTTAAAAAGGTAACTAAATTTCTCAAATAACCTTTACTCAAACCAAGAATGACAGAGCGTATACCCACGATAGGAAAATAATGGACTAGATCCTGTTACCTTACATCAAATCCACCCATAAATTTAACGCTCCATGACATTTCCAATTATATACATTACCTGTGGAAAAGGTATTTTTGAACAAAGTTCATCAAAAGGTCATGCCTAAATAAAGACGTAGGTGGCCTTGTTCAAGGGATACACATCAACGGCTTTTTCTTAATCTTCTTCTATATAAGGAATTCAAAGGCCACGCTTTTAGAGCTGGGTAAGGTTTTGAGCCTAGTGGGGTTATGGATTAAAAACTCATACTGTGCAGTTATCCGAAAATGTTACTCTCTTTAAAGGTTAATATCCAGGCCAATTCTGAAATGACGATGGAAATATGACAAACTTAAGATAATCTTTAAGTACATCACTAATCGCTTAGCAGGCAGGATGCGCTTTCATTTCTTTGAAGATGAGTTTAATGTTAACTGAGTGTTCGAATTTCATTAAGAACCTGCATGCGACATTTCAAATAAATCACCCTGTGGGAACTATTTCTTATAAGAATTTACTATTCGATCTGTATACGTTTAAAGCGCGCGAACATTCCACCTAATTGTCGGAAATGATATGTTACAAATAAATACTAAATATGTCTCAAACATATCACTCGGATATTGAATTTGTGATTTCTTACTGTGCTCAAACTTTAACTAACGCTACTGAATAAAATTTTATTACGATCTTTCTAATACACTCAATATATATACTGTACAATACATACGCACGCACACACACACACACACACACACACACAAACACACACACATATATATATATATATATATATATATATATATATATATATATATATTGTATGTGTGTGTGTGTGTACCTAATCCTCCGGCACCAACGGGATGTATAAGGCCTCCATGAATTCACGTATTATGTCTCTTTCCTGTGCCATCTCTCTGAGCTCAACCAAACTCTAAGATCCAATCTCCTCCGATTTGCTATCAGCCACGTTTCTTTTGTTTTACTACGTCCTCTCCTGCTCAACGGATTAACTTATCTTCCCTTCTGAAAATATGCCTCAATTGCCGCATTTTTCATATGGTGCTGCCATTTGATTCCCAAAATCCTTCTCAATGCTTTATTCTCGAAAGCAAGAGATTTCACATTCGTTGTTACAGTGCCGTACTACGACTGGTGCCCATAAGTTAATATCGATCTTACGAGTGAAACGTATATTTTGATTTTGCTGTGAAATGATATTTAATTTGACCTCCGAACTGTTTTTAGTATGGTCTTTGTCTGGTCTGCCCTCCATATTCTCTCCTTGAATTCTGAAACTAGTATATCCATTGCTGATAATGAGGGTTCTTAAATATTTGAAAGAGTCTGAGTTGGGTAATATTACTCCTCTGATAAAGAAGTTTGTCTGATCACCACTCTGAATCTGCATAACCTTAGTCTTTTTCTGGTTGAACACGAATCAAACCTTGCCCCCCCCCCCCCCCCCCCACATAAAAATAATAATCTATCAATCATTTCTGGCATTTGTCTCACTATCGTTATGTAGTTTTAGGATTGCTGTACTTCCTGTATAGACATTTTCAAGTATTCTAACAAAAGACTTCCTCTATTCCTTGTCATTAAGGGCTTTCATTACTGCTGAAATGTTGACAGAGTCAATAGCTTTCTCATAGTCTATAAATGCACTATATATTATGTTGGTTTTTTTTCATTAATTGTTTGAATACATGGATATGATCAGTTGTACAATTATTCACTTCTAAATACTGCTGGCTGTCTTGGTTGATGAAAGTCTAGCTGTCTTTCTATTTGGTCTAATATTAGCCATGTAAATATTTTTTATATTACTGAGAGTAAACTTATTAAGCGATAGGTTCTCAGGTCTTTTATGTCTCCCTTTTTGTGAATTAGTATTATGATAATGTTTTTCCAAACTGAAGGTATAGAGCATTCTTGCAGATATTTTGGTTAAAGTTCAATGAGTTTTACTAGTATGAAATCTCCTGCATGTGTGTGTTGTGTGGGTTAAAGGCCCCCCCCCCCCCCCACCACCACCACCACCACCACACTTTAGATTGAGATCAAATGTTCCTTTATCTTGCAGAACACCGCTTCTATTACTCTTATCCAAGTCAGTTAAATTGAAACATCTTTGATAAAAAATCACTGTTCCAAGATGCATGTATTTTCCCCTGGGTTATATCATCTCATTATCCATACTATCCTATATTTTTTTCAATATTCTCATTTGCCCCTCAAATCAGGTTTTTTTCCTATTAATGATCTCATATTAATCTTTGAAGTACATAGAATGAATTATAATCATCATTTATTGTAAAGTCTTCAATATCTCCTTGTATTAATGCACGTAAGTTCTTATCAACCGTCTACACAATTATATATCCAACTCTTTCAATCCATAAAGAATAAGTTTATATAGATCTCATTCTTGAAGATAAACAACCCCCCACCCCTAAACAAAACACAAATCAGCAATTCTTGAAAAATATTCTTTTTGAAACTGAATCCCCTATTCTATCAGTTATTACTTTGTGCCTTTTCATTTTTCCCTCTTCATATATCCCCCCCAAAAATAATTCGCATTCTCTGGTTTTCATTCAAATAATAACATCTCTTATTGCATAATTCTAAAGTTGTTCCTTTATGTGACCACCCTAAAGCGACTGTAGAAAAATGTAAAAAAAAAAAGTTTTAGTCATCATATCTGACGTAGAACGCTACAATTTTCCGAGCGTCAGTGATCGTCCTGCAAACCAACAAACTGGAAGGAACGAAACAACAGCAATACCTCTGTTCGAAAAGTTTTCCAATAAAGCAACTCATATTGAAAAGAACCGGGGAAACAAGAGCTGAGAGCAAAAATCAAAACTAATACTGGATGCTTTAACTTGAAAAACTAAACGTTCTTGAAAAAAGGCTATTTTTGGGCTTTGTGTTGTGAAAATAATATAGCTGTATATTTTGAAAGAAATGAGGTCATGCCTATAACCATACACCATCTGTATATATTGCACATAAAAATCAAGAAGGTTTGAATGAGTTTCTAGTCTAGAGAACCGTTAACAGCAGATCATACAGTCTTAGAAAATAAAAACAAATATCTATCGCAAACGAAATGAGTTCTGATATAGGCTGAAATTCAAAAGGTTAAGAACTTATAATGTGTTTTAAGAATGAGACAATTTTTTTTCAAAAATCATAACCAAAGTTTAACAAAATGGGAAATACAATGTCAACATTATGCAAAAAACAAAAAAAAAAAAATCCAAATAAAAAATTACAAAAAAAAAACAAAAAACACACACATACAAGCGTTAAAAAATTGTGAAATAGAATAAAAAATCGACCTCCGATTAATGGTGTACTTTTCCACAACCCTGACCAAAATGTACTACGTATTTATAAATCTATATTTATAACAGTATGTTTTCTAAAGTTGTTGAATGACAGAAACATGCAGTGACTAGATTGTAAAAGTCACATCCGAATAACCAAATACTTCATATCTTTAAAACAATTTGTATATTTGTATATGGATTTAGTAGTTTTGCTACGACCAAAAAAAAAAAAAAAATGGCCTAACTGGCAACTGTGTATGGTTGCCAGCTATATCTTCGCGCTGGGTGAATGCGATTGGGCCCCGCCAATCTTTTCATGATCAAGACTTGAGGGGTGGATGAGGCGGGTCATTTGGATAAATGACTATGGTTTGTATAACTAAGAAAAAAATAGATATTTTAAAACTTTGTAGTTTGTTCCTACGTGGGTACAAACTTCAGAGTCATTTATATGGGGACTCTTCTTAGGGGGCAGGTACATGTCTAGCCCTTACTTAGCGATAAACATCAATATATAATTTTATATTATATGCAAAACCGGCTCCTAAAGAGACAAGGTCGAGATATCAGCTTCAAATCACACGTCAGCAAGCTGACAAGAGTAAATATTCTGTATGAACAATATATGGAATATAGCAATAAAAATGTCCTGTTAATACTTGAAACAAATAAAATAAAAATTATCATTCTTACCGACATAAGGATCTTTTCGGTGAAATTACTCCCAAGTGAGGGATGAATGAAGAAGGAAGTGAAGAAATCAAGCATTCCACTTTCATACACTTTATTCCAATAATAACAGATAATGTGACTAAAGGATAATTGTCCTGCAAGAGTGTGGCTTAGACTATATGTTGTGCTGCAACAACAGGGCCCACAGAGAAAGTATCCAGAAACTATGGGTATAGTCCTTTAAATATTGTGTTGCGAAATTATTCTCTTCTTCCAGACACCTGCACTATGGTTTTGATGAACTGAGCAGCTCTTGCAGAATGCTATGATTACATTGGATTCCTCTCTCTTGTTACAGTTCGTTTTGTCTTTCCTTACACATACTCTGAATTGTCTGGCCTATTCTTTCCACATTCTCCTCTGTCCTCGTACACCTGACAACATTAAGATTACCAAACAATTCTTCTTCGCTCAAGGGGTTAACTACAGCAATGTAATTATTCAGTAGCTACTTTCCTCTTTAGCTATGGTAAACAGCTCTCCTAGATGGACACTCCAAAATCAAACCATTATTCTCTAGTCTTGGGTAGTGCAATGGTCTCTGTACCATGGCCTTCCACTGTCTTCGATTAGAGTTCTCTTGCTTATTTCTCGTCTTCTTATTTTTTCTCAAGTTTTTACAGTTTATAGATGAAATATCTAATTTATTGATGTTAGGGTCCTTAAAATATCCTATTTGGATTGTTTATTACTTCTCTTGTAGTTTATTTACTTCCTTGTTTCCTTTCCTCACTGGGTTACTTTTCTTGTTGGAGCCCTTGGGCTTATAGCATCCCGCTTTTCTAACTAGTGTTATAGCTTAGCTTGTTATGATAATAATAATAATAATAAGACCAAGGATATCCTGAGCTCTAGGGCCGAGATGAGGCTTGCAGTACTTCCCAAAGATTTATAGGCTCTGAGGATATCTTCACTGAACCAGAAAGACAGTGTTTTTGAGATCTTCTTTTTGGTGCTCAAGAAGAAGTTGGAGATTTTAGGTCGAAAAAGAGCTGTTCTTTTAAGGTATCTCCAGACTACACTTACAAAGCAGAGTAACAGATTACCCAGATTGTCAGTTATTTCTATAATATCAAAGATGGTAAAAGAAAAAAAATCTGGCATCGTTAATGGCAGGGTTCCGGGTCTTAGCCGTGAACTTCTGAATGTAGGAAAAAAAAAAAAAGAGTGTTTTCCACCTCTAGGAGTGTGATATCAAGTAAAACAAGCCATACAGTTCACTAACTATTTTTGCTTAAGCTAGAGCTATGAGGAAGACTGTCTTCAAGGTCAGATCTCTGTATGAGGCCGTATTTAAGGGCACGTAAGGTACCATCTTGAGAGAGGGCAAGACCTTTAACACACTCCAAGTTGGGGGTTTAGGTTCCCAAGGTGGGCAGGTCTGTTCAAAACTTCCAATATGAGCTGTAAGTTCCCACGAAGAAGAGAGATTGATTCCCTTCCATTTAAAGACTTGGTTCATACCTGAGTGGTATCTTTTAACCACTGTAATCGAGAGAAACTTCTCGTTCAGCAGAATTAAATGAAAATGTGCAATTAGGTGAATAGTGGACTTAGGTGGAGCAATATTCCCCCTACAACACCAATCATAGAGAGTTGATCCTTTTTCCTGATATACTGCTGTGGGAGACTTCTAGAGGTATCCTGAAAGCTGCTTGTGCAGTTTGTATCAAAAAGCCTCTCTTTCGGAGGAAGAGACAAGCAGTGAGTTGTATCATGGAACTTTCTTATGCGTGGTTGACGCAGTAGGGTTGACTAAGCTGGAAATTCCTTCGGAACTTTGACGAAAAGATTCAGAAACCCTGGATACCACTCTGCTTGAGACTACTTTATGGCCACTAGTATTACTGTAATGTTTATGGACTGTCTTACTTTGTTCAGGACCTGATGCATCAGGCAGAAAAGTGGAAAAGCATAGAAGTCCATCCTGTTATATTGGTGCTTTAATGCATTCTTCATCGCTGCAGCTAAGTCTGTGACTGGAGAGCAATACATCAGGAGACTGTTGCTTAGGTGACTGGCGAACATGTCCATAATTGGGGAACCCTACAAAGTCAAGATTCTGTGCCACTTGCGGATGCAAAGACCATTCTGAACCAACTGTCATCCCCAGTCGGTTTAGAATGTCTGCTATCACATTCATCTTCCCTGGAAGACTGCATTTATTTGGGCCCAATGATATATTTCCACTGCGAGCTGGCACAGGAGATTGTTACTGAGCTACCTTGCTTGTTGATGTAGGTCACTGCTGACGAGTTGTTGGTCATTAAAACCACATGGAAGGTCTTACCTTTATGTGACCATATGACTGAAATCTGCTATCTTAAAAGATGAGCTTCCCATCCATGGCGAGAGGCATTGGTAAAAATAAGAAATTCGGGAGGAAGAACTAGTAGTGGGATCTAACTATCAAGTCCTCCATCTTCATCCACCACATGAGATTCAACTACATTCCAAACTCCTTGCAGAAGTTGAGGAGGATATCTCGGTGAAGCAGCAGCTGAGATCTTGATTCTGCCATGAAAAGCCAATCATCTAGGTACTTCATCAGCTTCATACCAATAGCATGAGCCCAAGCCAGGACCAGGGCGAAGACTAGTGAAGACTTGAGGAGTTGAGGACAGACTGAAGCACATCACCTTAAAGTGGTAGATCTTATCTCTGAAAGGGAATCTGTGATACTTTAAGGACCTGGGATGGATAGGGATCTGAAAGTATGACTCTTTCAGGTCTATGAACAACTAGAGGTCCTTCTTTTTGATGGCCTGAAGAATAGTGCCTGGGTCTCTATCTTGAACCTCGTTTGGAGCACAAATTGGTTCAAGTGAGAGAGGTCAATAACAGGTTTCCAGTCCCCAAAAACTTCTCTACCAAGAAGAGGTTGCTGAAGAAGCCTGGGTATCTGTCTGAGACCTCCTCTACGACCCTTTTTGGAAGCATCAGACACATCCACATTTAGGAGACGGTCTTTTTGAGATCTTATCGATTAGCATGATGGGGTTGCCGGAGTCCGTGTCAAGGGAGGAAGACAATCCATGAATGGAATGCGATACCCTGTACAGAGAGCCTCTAATTTCCAGGGACTGGCCCTGAAGATTGGTAATGTCTGAGCCTGGTGATAGCCAACATTAGGGTTTGATTCCCGTTCACTCTCATTAGTTCTTTTAGTGTCTGTAACCTCACCACCCTTGTGAACTAAGGATGGGGAGTTTGTGGGAGCATATAGGTCTACCTCCCTGGTCATAGCTTGGATGGAGAGGGGCTTAGGTGTTAATCATATGTACAGTATATATGGTCAGTCTTTAGGACATTGTCTTGCTTGCTAGTATATTGTCACTGTCCCTTGCCTCTGCCATTCATGTGTGGCCTTTAAACCTGGCCCAATGACTTTGCAGGCATCCACTTACAGGTGGTAGGTCTGGCCTCTCTGGTGGGAGCCACAGTATCCTCTGCCCTTTGTCCAGAGAAGTGACCTCTCAAGCAAAAGTTAGGGGTCTGATTCTGTTTTCTCCAAGGCTACTTGTTGTCTGCAGGTAGTAAGCTTAAAGTGGAAGGCTTTTGAGGATGCTGATTTGTGGGTATCCTGGTTGCTTCTCCTCTTCTCATAAAATAGGACTGACTAGCTTTCTTTCTCTTTTCTATGCTGCAACTACTTCTGTTGGGTGGTCGATTACATTTGAGTTGCACAAATAGAGGATGTCTCTGGGGGACAACTGTTTCCAGCATTTAGCCAAAATTCCATCCTGGCATTTCAAGATGCAGATCCCCCACAGGGAAACTTCCTAATGCAATAAGAACTCTATGGCCTTAGCTCCAGATATGGACAATTCTTCAAATTGTTTCTTGACTTCTGGGTATTTAATATTCTCTGTAATAGCAAAAAGGGACATTGAACCTGACAATTGGTCCTGTTAGGAGCACGCCTGAATAACTGGCATGACAGCTACCTCCATGTTCACTGACTCTGACCATTGGTCCTGTTAGGATCCCACCTGAATAATTGGAATGACAGCTACCTATATGTTTTACATCTCAGAAGCCAAATAGGTGGAGGGAAGATTTGCTAGCTGGTCACTTTGTACACCTGGAACAAGGGATCCAACATCTAAGTCAAAGGGTAGAGGGCTAGGGTGTGCTTCTGGGTTGACATAAACTTTCCTTTGAGGGGATAGCAGTAAAGAAGGAAACTTCGATGATCTGTTAGATCACAAAGACATCTCAACAGCTGATACCTGTTTGTTAAACAGATCAAGTGTGTCATGAGTTCGGTTAGACAAGGACACATCAAACCTGTGTTTAGTGCTATGTACTTCTGGAAAGATTGCATCAATAGCAAAGCACCTACTAGTAACTTGGGCCCATGGCTGGTCTCCAAGACCATCTAGCCCTTCGGCATCAATGACCCTCAATGTTAGAATGCCAGAAAACTCAAAATCAATCATTCAAACCATCTGGCTGTCGCATGAGACTCACGATCTTAAGAAAATGAGATGTTTCTGATATGGAGGCCAAGAGCTTGAGAGGGGTTACACCAGCGGTGCTGGTAGTGGCCTCAGTAGTGGGATCTAGTAAATTATCAGTGACAATCATAGCTGACGTAGAAGGTGTAAACTCCTGCTTTAAAGTCACATGTTCCTGTTTAGGGATTATTGCAGAGGTTTTCACCCTTTCTTGGAGGGAGCCTTGATCACTCCAAGAATAGGATTCTCTGTCTACATAGGCATGATTCTGAACAGTAGGGGACTCTGGTCAAGCTAAACACCTGTGTGGAATAATATTTATTAGGTGGATTCCACCTAGAACGCTTGTACCTGAAAGCAGAATAATAGGGTGGAGATGTCTCTTTCTTGGGCAGAGGTTGATCTCTCGTGGACGGGGGTGGTGGCACAAAAGGAAAGTGGGGGGAGGGTGGCAAGGGTTCCGCTGCCTTTCTTCTCTCATAAGAAATCTAGTTTTGCGGCTAGAGGATAAAGTGAATTAGGATTATTTGCAGTCTGTAGAGACCTAGTAAGAGAGGTTATAACTAATTTATTTTGCTTGGACAAAGGATTATTTACGTCTGCAAGAGCCAGAGCTTGTGAGTTAATGGCTACCTAGTTTCCAACAGAAGTTGGAATAGACCACGTTCAGAAAATGCATTGGTTCGAGTAAGCACTTGGGCAGCAGCATGAGCAGAGGAGAAGATACTCAGGAATGTTGGCGCGTTTTGTGACATCAGCCTATTCGAGCGGAGAGATGTTAACATGTGTGGCTGAAACACATGGAGCTGAAACGTTGGTAGAAACTGTGATAATTGCCCTTTGAAAGGATTTTTGTGAAGAGGAATCTGAATTCATACTTGGGTAAATCAACCAAACCTGCTTACTAGAATCAATTGTGGACAAAACTGGATATTCAGACATAACTGTGGATTTTCAGTTACTACCTGAAAAAGAGAATGGAGTTTTCTTGGGCGAGCCAAGAGGATCTTCCTGTGGAGAAAAATTATGCTGTTGGCCTCTTGATGTACAAGGCAAGCCAAACTCGGTGTGCATACAAGCTGGGGAATATTATGCGCCTTCCAAAAGAGCAGCTTCGGTATGTGGAGAGGTAATGTTGTCATTCGGCATGTGAGAACGTGTTCTCGGCTGAAAATGAGAAGATATTTCAAACTATTTGTTTGGAGAATCCTCTACATTAAATAAATCTCCTTGGTTATCAAAATCTGAAATAAAGGTATGATGTTCACCCCTGAGCACACTCGTGGGAAGAGACAGTGATCTGTTAAGGACAGCATAGTCTGAAACTAAGGGTACCTGTACAGATTCATATTCAGGCTGTACTAGGGCCAAAGCCAAAGGATCAGTATCAGGAATAACTTAGGGTGACAAAACATCAACAAATGTTTCACTAATCTGAAAGATACTATTATGGCCGCCATTCTCAGTTACTGGATTTACAGGAAGCTCTGGTTAAGAAGGATAGGGGTGGGAGAGTTAGTGTGCTGCTTGAAGAAGCATCTGTTTCTTGCTCTCATGAAAGGAAGAAGTGAAAGGAGATCTATCCCTTTCAGCCTTCTACTTGCGGAGTGCATGATACTTGTCCCACTTGGAGGATGGCCACTCATTGAAAAAATCACATGGTGAATCAAACGAACATAATTTACCACGGCAGTTCCACTTAGGGCCTAATGGGTGTGAATCTACCTAAATCCAGCTCGTGAAGGTTCCACAAGACCAGGACAAGTCTGCAGACCACCTCAAAAAATATTCATATTCACAATGCACACTGAAAAAGAAAAAGAACTGAAAGAGAAAAGGGCACTCTGCAATTAAACATGGAGTCCTGATTGTGTGAGAGTGGGAGATCCGTCTGTGACGGCGACCAGAAGAATGATGCTGGCTTGCGCTGAGCGCTCAACCAGCGTGGATCCACGATATAGATGGTAACCATACATGGTTGAAACTTAAGCAATATTTTCTTTCTGGCTGTAGCAAAAGGACTCAAGAGGTAACACATAGAAATGACTCAGAAGTTTGTGTCTGCATGAGAATAAATAAACATCGACATACTGTACATTAATCCATGTAAAATAAAATGCGTGTACGTCGAATTAACATGAAAAAAAAATCTTATGCAATTTGCATAAAAATATACTGAACTATAGTGAATATCCAGACCAAGAATGAGAAATCTAAAAAAAAAAAATGATAAGAATCTCAAAGTTAAAGTATTAACATATTTCACTACTGTAGTTCATAAAATATCACACGTGGAAAGGAAAAAGTCAATTAACCTTACAATTCGATAGATGTCTATGCCAAACCAGATTAATTTTATACTGCACAGTGCAAGATTGTGGAATAGTAAAAGGGGTGTGAATTATTCAATAAGATATATCATGGATAATCAAACTCTTTAAAACAAGCGATGCGGGGCATCAATTTTAACAAATGAACTATTCTACTGAAGTAATGAGATTTTTAATGATAATAAGTAGTTAAACTAAATTATTGGACCAGTAGACTTCACGATTTACAACTGCTTGAAGCTTGCAATACATGTATCAACTAATAACTAGCTTGTCGCACGAAACAACTATTCAAATATGTAAACGAATAATATATACACCAACACTACGTTTTCAACCAATTTGTTGTATAAACAGCAAAAATAAATATAACGCAATTTCAATGGAACCATTTGGTTATTTGAGTGTAATCATTCTTTGATTCTTAAAAGAGAATATTTTTAGAAACTAACATGCTGGCATAACAACTGCAATAGGGAAAAAACATACTTCGTTATATATATACCTGTATTTTATGCTTTTTCTGTTAAAAAGCAACCTTTTTCCCAAAAATTGCTCCCAACACTGACGAAAGGGAGACAACGAGTATCAACACAATTTCAAAGCATAAACACGAATGGCCTACGGCTACGGACGAAAAAAAAAAAAAAAAAAAAAAAACACCAAACGGTAGATGACTCGTATCAGGACAAGAGCTACGCAAAACACCAAAAATGAACAACGCAATAAAAAATATTTTCAACAATTTCAAAATTACTTCCATTTGTGTGGAACAATTGGACAAAACAGTTACGGTTTATCCCTCCCCTAATCTACTTATCTCACGCCCAATTGGCCTCTTGATATTTCTTTCCAGGTTAAAAGGCGATTTTTCTTTTAACACTGGCATTAATTCGGTCATCCCTAATGAATAATCAATGAGAATTTCATGGGTATTTGGGAGCTGCTACAAAATATATTCTGATTAGATATCTCCGAATGTAAGCAGATGATAAAATGACTATTAGTAACGAAAAACAGATAGATTAATTTGACAATTTGATTTATATATATACTGTATGTATATATATATATATATATATATATATATATATATATATATAATAGATATATATATATATATATATATATATACACACATATATATATATATATATATATATATATATATATATATATATATAATATATATATATATATATATATATGTATATATATATATATATATATATATATATATATATATATATATTATCTTCTAATATTAAGCCGTTTCTTTGAATAGGGGGGACCTACTTAAATACAAAACAACAGACACAACTACATTCGTTCTCTAAATGCTGAATGGTTATGTACCACCTGTGTGTCACACGATCGTACATAGTAACGACATTTCTCTTTTTTGTATACATTATCCTTTGTATCTTCGCTCTCCCCTCGCACTGACAGCAACTTGCATGAACCTGTCTGCCTATTTCTCATTGTTAACTGTTGACAGAACCGGTTGCCGGTTGGACAAGAAATAGCATGTTGTATTTTGTGACCTTCTTGCTAGGACCTAGTGTGTATATATACCCAATATATCTATAATAAAGTACTCAGTTGCTTTCATCTCGCTTTTGAGTCACATCCTACTCTTGGCTCATCACATTGGTGACCCCGGAAGTCGACTCGCTGCTCCCCCCCCCCACTGTTACTATGGCCGTCCCATTGAAAATTTTGTTGTTCGCCAGCGGAGAGGCGTTTGCTTGGTTTCAGCTCGCAGAAGTTCAATTCCGCATCAAGGGCACGAATTGCTCAGCCACCAAAGCAGATTATGTTCTCGTGACGATACCCAAGGACACCTTCCCGGAAATCTCCGACTGGCTTTGTGAACAATGACACACCCCAATAGCTTATGACACCCTCAAAACATACCTTCTGCAGCAGTACTTGCCGTCGCCAGCCACCCATATAGCAAAGCTTTTTCAGCTCTCTCAAGAACCGTTGGGGGATCATAGGGCTTCGCTCACCCTCAGGGAAATGACCAGTATCGCTCGCCTGCAACCTGCCGCAGACGGCTTTCCTCGTGAGGTGAACCTACTTTGTGCCCTTTGGATACGCCTTTTACCCGAACCTGTACGCGCTGCCATACCATATGTCAATAGTTTGCCCATAAAGGACTTGACCAAAGCTGACGCCCTTATGGACAGCCACTTCACGACCTTCAAGACCTCCATCAATGCCTCCACTCCTGATGAAGAGGACGCTTATTCAACGTCAACCAAAGCTGACGTGAATGCTGTAGGACACACACGCCTACCCATGATGTGCCGGAGTGGCGACAAAGCCACCCATCATCCACCACTCGCTTGCGCCCCCACCAACGACTTCTACAGCCACTTACTGCCGCCCATCGGCCGCAGTTTGGCTACTACCACACCAGATTCGGGGCTACCGCGAAGAAATGTGCCAAGTTGCTGTCAGTGCGAGGGGAGAGCGAAGATACAAAGGGTAATATATACAAAAAAGAGAAGTGTCGTTACTATGTACGATCGTGTGATACACGGGTGGTACAGTTCATAACCGGGCAGTAAAACTACCACAACATTGGTCGATCTTTAACCTACTAAGAAGGACCATAAGAATTGATAAAATCCGCTATACGTACACAGCAGTGACTGCACCTTCTTTCCTACAATTATCCCTACATTAATGGGTAGGTTATCTGATGTGTCCTCTCCAATGCTTTTTATTAAAGCCATCCTCTTATACCAAATCTCTTCTCTCCAGATCATCCTTCAACTTATCTCACCCTCTAATCATCGGGCTGTGGTGGCCTACTGGTGTGTTTGGGGGAGCATTTAGATCTACCTTCTGAGTCATCAGCAGCCACTGCCTGGCCCTCCTAACTCCCTGAACACCATTCATCCTCAAAACGTGCCCACACCATCTCAGTAGTGGCAGTCTTATGCCCTCTGTAATCTTTAGTACAGCTGCCATTCTTCTTATTTCATAATTTTTCAATCATTCAAGCAGTGATATTCCCCTAATCCCCTCCAACCTTTGTATCTCTGTTGTCTCATTTTCTTCACTTTTAATCATACAGCCCATATTTCCAATCCATACATTAACACCTGTCTTTTTACTGTGTTATGAATCTTGACTTTTAGCTTGATTAGAATTCTCTTATCACATACCACTCACACTATCTCCTTCCACTTCCCCGAGGCTCCTTTTATCCTATTTTCAACTTCACCCTCACATCTTCCCTCCTGACTTGTAGTAGATCCCGAGTATATGAATGGTTCTCAATATTTTCTGAGCCTCTACTTTCATGTATGGCTACCCTGTTCCTACCTTTCATACTGCTTCATATAACATCAGTCTTATCCACATATTTTACCCATCAGCCATCCCTCTCCAAAGACTCCTGCCACTTTACAACTCTTCTCTGTTCTGTCATTCTATAGCGCTTCTCTGTAAGTACCCCCACATTTTCAGCAGTAATCACCAAATCATCTGCATATAGCAATTCCAACAACGCTTCACTTACCATATTCAAGACTAAGTACAAATAAAAACGGGTTTAATGCTGACCTCTGGTGTAATCCAACACTAACACTAAATTCAAAGGTTTTTGTTTACCCAACTGCTGTTAACTTTGTCCTTGTTCTTTTGTACATCATCTCAACCATTCCAACCAACCTCTCTTCGACTTTCCTCTTCTTCAAGCTCAAAAACAACATTTCCTGGGATTCTATCATAAGCCTTCTCTAGATATACTAAAGCACAGGAGAGCTTCTGGCTCCCCTTTAGCCTCTTTTCCTGTATTATAAAGATGGCATCCACTGTCCTTTTCTCCCTTAGGATACCATACTCAGGTTTCTCAGTCTTTACAACCGCTATCAATCTCTCATCTAGTATCCTCTCAAACACTTTCAAAACATGTTCCGTTAGTTCAATTCACTCGTAGTTACCACATGCCATGACATCACTTTTCTGTTTAAATACAGATGCCATTAGGCTTGCCTCCAAGTCTTTCGGTATTATTTCCTCTTCCCATATCACTCTTAATAAATTCAGAATTCATTCTTTCTACCTAGTATCTTGACCATTTCAATTAGAAACTCTGATGGACCTGGTGCTTTACCATTTATAATTTCATATACATACACTGCACAATTAACCTCATCTTAAATATGCTGTGCCATTTCTTAAATTCCAAGACTCTTCCTTTTAAATTCTTATTTCCCAAATCTATTGCCATCCTTCTGTCCATAAGATCGAACAACCTCAAATACTCTGACCTATCCTTTCATACATCTTATACCTTCTTACTATTTCTACATATGGCAACATTTCTTACACAATTCCCCACATAAACTGACTTCGATGTTAATGGATTATTTCTGACGAAATTTTTTTTGGACACACACACACACACACACACACACACACACACATATATATATATATATATATATATATATATATATATATATATATATATATATATATATATATATATATATATATATATGTGTGTGTGTGTATGTGTGTGTATGTGCCAAGTATGTATACTTTTATTTCTGTCGCGAAACCATCTAGAGAGCAAAGAGTGCAAAGTTCTAAATACATGTAGGAAAAAAAATTAAATGCTTGACAACATCTATCAGGTGAAACGTCCATAGATCTAGTAACCATAATATATTGTTTGAAAGACAATTCAACATGATCAAGATAATTCCAACATTTACCTACCTTGTTAGTTCCTCAAAAAAGTACTTCTTAATAAAATAGCTCACAAAAAAGTTCTTTTCTCAACGAGGCACAACATTCTACATATTTGCTCATTTAACCTCTGGATTCATCATTTATGTACTCCTGTTTCTGGAATAAACTGAAAACAACGGGTCCCTGACGTACGTTTAAACAAACCTGATTACACTAGCGTTAAATGTTTACTTTTGGAATACATACAAAGGTATTTGTAATTTAAATCTAAATGTAGCAGGGTTTTTGTGTACCATTAGATACATTCGTGTACAACAAAAAAATTACATTTACGTGAAACAGCGTTTGCAATGCCCCATTAGACAACGGTGCTGCGTTTTTGTCACTCAAATTGAATGCGGTCGTAGTTCATGTTCTCCTGTATTAGTATACATTCATTTAAACTTAATCTGAAGCTGTATATCTTTAACAAACTTGGTAGTTTTTTAGGGGGTATATGGTAATCACATTGAAAGTGGCCAAAGGAAGGCATTGGGGTCGATATGATAAAACTAAATGCTATCAAATGACTTCAAAGAATATAAAAAATAAACAAGCAATACCTAGCAATCAAAATTGATCTGCGACGACTAATATCAATAATACTCATATCGTATTTTTAAAAAATGGCCTATAGTATATGTGATTACACATGTAGATTGATGCATCACCTCAGATATATTCTTGAAATTACCAAACCGTGTAACGAATAGGTCATAGCTATACATTTATATATTTTGGTATTACCATTCTTGTTTTTATTTACAGCTTCTATTTTCCCAAAAAGCTTCTTTCCAATGGACCTTTCTCTAAAACTGCATTACCAATACACTATCACACGACAACCTACAAAAATAAGCCATGTAAGCAAACGACAACACACACACGCACACACACACACAACATATATATATATATATATATATATATATATATATATATATATATATATATATATATATATATATATATATATATATATATATATATATATATATATATATATATATATATATATATCAGTATATATATATATATATATATATATATATATATATATATATATATATATATATATATTTATTAATACTATGTCAAAAGGAATGATGGTAGAAGTGACAGGTATGTTGTTTTTCATGGAATCATCCTTTCTTATGGAAACAACTCGTGTTGAAAGCTAATCAAGGTCAAAAAGGACAAAATTGAAACCACCGAAACGAATCCCACACACACACACACACACACACATATATATATATATATATATATACATATATATATATATATATATATATATATATATATATATATATGTGTGTGTGTGTGTGTGTGTATAACATAAAATGTCTGAAAATATAAACATTGCAAAGAAGAGATGTGGTAAAAAAGTTAGCAAAATTGAAATATTATCAAAATTGTGGTTGATAAATAAGTAAAAAGTATGTATAATTCTATAGGAAAGTGGCAGATGAATTTCTGAGTGATTGGAATGATAGAGAAAGATCTAAAAGGGGCTATATAAATGGTAAAGTTAGAAGGTAAGATAAGAGAAATATCTACAAAGTCCTATGTAAATAATAAAGTTGGAAGGATATATTTGAGAAAGATCTACAAAGTGCTATATTATTATTATTATTATTATTATTATTATTATTATTATTATTATCATATTAATTGTTAAGGTACAACCCTAGTTGGAAAAGCAATGTGCTATAAGCGAACAGGGAAAATAGCCCAGTGAGGAAAGGTAACAAGGGAAAAAAAGAACAGTAACATTAAAATAAATATCTCCTATTTAAACTATAAAAACTTTAACAAAACAAGAGGAAGAGAAATAAGATAGAATAGTGTGCCTAAGTGTACCCTAAAGCATGAGAACTCTAACCCAAGATAGTGGAAGACCATGGTACCAAGGCTATGGCACTACCAAAAACTAATGAACATTGGTTGGATTTTGGAGTGTCCTTCTCCGAGAAGAGCTGCTTACCATAGCTGAAGAGTCTCTTCCACCCTTACCAAGAGGAAAGTAGCCACTGAACAATTACAGTGCAGTAGTTAACCCCTTGGGTGAAGAAGAATTATTTAGTAATCTGAAGTGTTGTCAGGTGTATGAGACAGAGGAGGATATGTAAGAATAAGTCAGACTATTCGGTGTGTGTAGGCAAAGGGAAAATGAACCATAACCAGATTGAAGATCCAATGTAGTACTGTCTGGCCAGTTAAAGGATTCCATAACTCTCTAGCGGTAGAATCTCAACGGGTGGCTGGTGCCCTGGCCAA
Organism: Palaemon carinicauda; assembly: GCF_036898095.1. NCBI lineage: Eukaryota > Metazoa > Arthropoda > Malacostraca > Decapoda > Palaemonidae > Palaemon > Palaemon carinicauda. The sequence goes on from NC_090751.1 coordinate 61,718,697, forward strand.
CCTAAAGGGAGGGATTTAGAAAAAAAAAAAGATGCCCCAGAAACAGTACTGAGCACTCAAAATACACGTGAAAGGTACAACTTCAGCGTGTGAGGTGCTGGTGTTAGACATAATGGCACTGGGGAGGGGGGTTAGATACACCGTGGATAAGGATGAAATTTTGTATACGACTCAAATCATTGGTTAGTCAGGTAAAGTAACAGTAACTACAGCTTAATATCTCCTGTTGAGCCATCCACAAATAAGAGATATGTTTGATGTTGAAATATATATGAATGTATACTTGCCTATATATATATATATATATATATATATATATATATATATATATATATATATATATATATATATATATATATATATATACAATTACCATATTTCCTATTTATTCTAGGTTCCATAGGAAAAAAACAGCCAATAGAAGTTTCTAGTTCATCCCAAAACTTTTTAGTAAAATAAATCCGACAACTTGATACAGACTACTTCCTAAACTAACGTGCATAAAAGAGAAAAAGTACCACATAGTTTAGAAGTGATAATCATGTAACAATATCATTGACTACAATACAGTTAAAATAACGAACAGTCTTACAGTTACAGTAGCAACACCTTATTTTGTATCAGCCTGTCGCTATATTATTTTTACGAAATTCATGAATCCAATATACAATAACTAGGTCACAAAGACGCAAGATGCCACTTCAGAAGTTCTAATTTCACTAAACGTTATGTATAAACGTCATGTCAATTCATAAACTAGGAGAGAGAGAGAGAGAGAGAGAGAGAGAGAGAGAGAGAGAGAGAGAGAGAGAGAGAGAGAGATGCAGCAACATTGCCCTTTAAATAAGGATCGTTATTTGAAAAACTCTTAGGAAGGATTGAACAAAAGGACTTTCATCAATATGAAAGAGTGAGATCGGACCCCTTACTATATAAGGTGTTTCGGGAAAAAACGGCGAAGCCTTTGTCAAAATATCAAAGGACGCCCAATCTATATAACTGATATTAATTTATGCTTATTAGAGCTTCATTGTAGCACAAATGTGCCGGTTAAAAATCTGTTCCCATTTGGATATAATGTATTCTTATGGAATAGTAATGAGCTTGGTACAATTAATTGCCTCACATCACATCATTAATAAAGTGAGTCTACCTCTATAAAAGTTTTCCTCCATTTACATTTCAGTCAATAGATATAAAAATAGAAATATTTGCATGCATACGAATTACACGTTATCAAAAGGTCAATGGCATATGAATCGATGCATAACCTACTCTTGCATTTCCTCAAGTTTCCACAAAGCATGGAAGAATAAAATGAATTATTCTTTACTGAGCTTCCATAATGGGAAAAACTACGGGCCACGATGACTTACAGCAAAATCTTATCTACTAAATGGATTGTTTTAGTCCTATAAATTCAGGGTCTGGCTGCAATTATTCTCTAACATAAGATATAAAATAACATACTTGGTCTAAATGTCACTAAATTTCTCTTCACGGCATATTATTCTGCTTTATGACCGAGGTACCAGTCGTTATAAAAAATGATGATTACAAATCTCTGCAGGCCTTTTTATCGATATTGGGAAAACTGAAGGCTACAAGCCAAAGCGCTCCAACTATGAAAACAGCCCAGTGAGGAAAGGAAATAATTGAATAGCAAACGAACTATATATAAGTAATTAATAAGAAAATATTTTAGGATTAGTAACAACATAAAAATAAACCAGTTATATAGCCATAGAAGTGGAATTCGTGTTAATCTGTTAAAATATATAGCCTTTACAAAAAGTTTGAACTTCTGAAGTTACGCTGATTCCTCAGTCAGATTAGGAAATCATTCCACAATCTGCCACATATGGAATAAATCTTCTATAATATTGTATAGTGTTGTAATTTATAATGAAAAAAAAAACATGACTGATCGAATTAACAGTATACTTAATACTATGTACAAGATGGTATAGTCTGGGAAGATCTAAATTTAATGGATGACCTGAAATATTAAGAACCTTATATCAAACTAACTGAACGACCGTGCCAGAGAATTTATTTAAGTATTTATTTTCTTTCCTCACTGAGTTATTTTTGCCTGTTGGAGCCCTTGGGCTTTATGGCACCCTTTTCCAACTAAAGTAGTAGCTTAGCTAATAATAATAATAATAATAATAATAATAATAATAATAATAATAATAATAATAGGCCCTACGTTTCTATCAAACACATTAGGATGAGAATCAGCAATGCAGTCTAGAAAGAAGAAAAATACTCGAAGCACAAGGTAGAATGAAATAATTAAAGCACCTGTTTAGGATAGACTGAATGCCGAAAATCCTAAGACATTTCCAATAGATTTTTCTTCTTTTTATAATTGATGAAGAAACAGACCGAATGTACTTCTCAAAGGGAAATTTGTAATTAAGACTCACTCATAGAATTTCAAATGAATTGTATATAATTAAAGAAACATTGTCAATGCAAAGATCAGGAGCCACTGTCCTTGACCTGTTAACCATCATATTTTGACCTTTGTTATTTAACTTCATGGCCCATTATTTGCACCATGCACTAATTCTAACTAGAGCTCTATTAAGGTAGTAGGCTGGCCAAGGCGCCAGCTACCGGTTGAGAAAATACTGCTAGAGTGTTATTGGGTCTTTTGACTGGCCAGATAGTATTACAATGGAAACCACTCTGGTTACAGCTAATTTTTTATTTGTGTACCCATTCACCGAATAGTCTGGCTTATTTATACATTCTCCTATTTCCTCATACACCAAACAAATTCACTAGGATAACCGAACAATTCCTCTTCACTAAAGGGGGTTAACTACTGCCGTGTAATTATTCACTAGCTACTCTTATAGGAAAAGGACACTCCAAAATCAAACCACTGCTCTCTAAACTTGGGTAGTGCCATAGCCTCTATTATTATTATTATTATCATTATTATTATTATCATTATTATCATTATTATTACTTGCTAAGCTCCAACTCTATTTGGAAAAGCAGGATGCTATAAGCCCAGGGGCTCCAATAGGAAAAATAGCTCTGCGAGGAAAGGAAACAAGGAAAATTTGAAATATTTTAACCCATTAAATCCCAACTTTTGTATTTTTTCAATTTCTGGAATTTTTTTGCAAAGTAATATGTATTTAAGGGTCAAGAATACATATGAAGTCGAAAGAAAAAATCTATTTCTAATGATAAGCTGACAATAAGCTGTCCTCATATGGGGACGCTAGGAAAATGGGGTATAAAATGAAAGTTTTCAAGCTGTCCTCAAATGAGGACACTGGGACAATAGGTTTTATGTTTATATTTGCTAAATAAAGTATTATCTTTTCATATAAAGATAAACAGTTACATATTATCAATCTTACTTAAATGTTATGAATTTTCACCTAAGTTCTACCTGCAAAAGATAAACCAAATGTACTTTTTTTTATTATACTCTTATAGGAAAAGGACAATCCACTGCTCTCTAGACTTGGGTAGTGCCATAGCCTCTATTATTATTATTTTTATTATTATTATTCCTTGCTAAGCTACAACTCTATTCGGAAAAGCAAGATGCTATAAACCCATGGGCTCCAATAGGGAAAATAGCTCAGTGAAGAAAGGAAACAAGGAAAAAATAAAATAATTTAAGAACAGTAATAACAATGAAATATTTCCTATATAATCTATAAAACCTTTAACAAAACAAGAGGAAGAGAAATAAGATAGAAAAGTGTGCCCGAGTGTACCCTCAAGCATGAGAACTATAACCCAAGACAGTGGTAAACGATGGTACAGAGGCTATGGCACAACCCAAGATTAGAAAACAATGATTTGATTTTGGAGTGTCCTTCGCCTAGAACAGCTGCTTACCAAAGATAAAGAGTCTCTTCTACCCTTATCAAAAGGAAAGTGGCCACTGAACAATTATAGTACAGTAATTAACCACTTTGGTGAAGAAGAATTGTTTGGTAATCTCAGTGTTGTCAGGTGTATGAGGACAGAGGAAAATATGTAAAGAATAAGCCACACTATTCGATGAATGTGTAAGCAAAGAAAAAGTGAACCGTAACTGGAGAGAATGATCTAATGTAGTACTGTCTGGCCAACAAAGGACCCCATAATTTTCTAGCGGTAGTATTTCAATGGTGAGTAGTGCCCTGGCCAACCTACTACCTAACAATTGGTCTTCTACTGTCTTGAGTTGGAGTTCTCTTGCTTATTTCTTTTCTTCACTGTGCTATTTTTCCTGTTGGAGCCTCTGAGCTTATAATTTGTAGCTTAGCTAATAATAATATTAACAAAAATAAAAGATTCAGGAGATGATATTGATGCAAAAAAGGAGTAGAATTACCTGCATAAACAATGAGCTTGTTTTCTATATGTATAGTATGAAAAGTATGTTAGGTACTCACAGAGAGGTGAGGGGAATATAAGTGACTTTATTCAACAAGACAACGAGCTTATGTACAAACAGTTGAGGGCAACAATGTCACAAATATTCAAACAATGTGACACATAGGATTACAATCTTAAACAGGTTTTTCTATAATCAGTGTGGGAGAGAGTGAGCAATAAAAGAAGCAACTACATTACAGTGTATAAGCGTGTATGATCCACGTGCGGTACATGACTCCCCTTTAAAATAAGGTAAATGTTAAATAAGGCGTACTGTAGGCGGATCATTTTATAGGACATGCATAGGTTTTAGGTGATCAATGGAGACCCAGTCTTCTTTTCCACGAATGGTAATTAAGAAAGCCTTCCGTTTGCAATAGATCACAAGGAAAGGCCCTGTGTACAAGGGTGTCAGTACCAGCTTGCTAGTCTTAGTGCACAAGATGGCATGCAATTAGTGTTTAAATCTTTCAGTATGTGTTACTTTGCTGGAGGATTATAAGTCTGGTGATAGGGAATTAAACTTCCCACAACGTGACACAGGCGCTGGAGATTGTTGGAGGAGGCTGTAAATGGAAATTTTTTATTCAGGAATGACTAACGGGTCTCCATACACCATTTTAGCTGCCAATACATCTAGGGGGTCTTTAGGAGTAGTCCTTAATCCCAGAAGTACCCAGGGAAGCTGAGTAAACCAGTTGGAGTCCTTGCAGCAGGACATTAACCCTGGATAGGTACGCTCCTCGGACACCCCTTTAAGGGTATACTCGGACGCGAACGACCCCGACGCCAAAAAAAATTCTTCAAAAATCAGTTTTTGCAGTAACCTCCTTTTTTCTTTTGCCAAAAAAAACTTCAATGAATGCTTAAAACAACTGTAAAGATAAATACTACTCATCTGCAGAAAAACTATTTATTATAAATATTTTAAAATTTAAGTAGAAAAAAAAAGACCTGACATAAAAATTCATAAAAAAAAAGTTTATACATATATACACAAATCCTTTTAGGAATTGATTCTTGAATGTTTAGGACACATCTTGATGTATTTTGGATGAAGTCAGACCCATGGAGGTGAAGATCTGAAATGAGAAAAAAAGGGTAACTTTTTTTGGCCAAAAAAATTTGTCCAAATTTCATGAATTTTTTTGGGTACCCAAATGAAATAGGAAGTGGCTAATTTTTTTAGGGAATAAACATATGTTATCCTAAAATAGAAATATGTAAAAAAATCTTCATTATTTTGTAAATTACATTTATATCAGGGGCCATATCTAAAGGTAATTTTTTGAGTACTTAGAAATTTCGTAAAAAAATACATATATTTAATATATAATATGATATTTATGCAGGTAAAAATATACCAAAATATCATAAATTCTATAGGGAACAAGAATATATATAGATAGGGCAGCTTACGCTTCGGATATGTCCACAAAATGGCCGCCAACCACACTGACTCAGACTCCCTAATCTGCCACTTGAAATGTAGGAAGGGTATGTCAATTTCAAGGTGTTATTTACTAATCTAATTATTATTGGATATGCATAAAAATTGTATGGTGGGTTGCTGGATAATTGCCGATTATTTTGCGACTATAAAATTAAAATTCTGACCCAAAAAAATTTTTTTGAAGGGAAATAAAATCGAAAAAAAAAATGTAAAACAATATAATATTTTAGCTAAAAAAATTTTATGATATTCAATCAAATAAAAAGTAAACAAAATTTTCCGACAAATAAACATCTAGAGGAATCATTACTCTGTGATAGTTCCTTAGTACGTAGTAATTTTGAAAGAATTGGGAAAAAACGAAAAAATGGCAATCACCGGAAAATCGAACACATACCTATATATACGCCATATCTAGCTAAAAAAAAGATAGGCATGGGTAGCCAGATCATCTTGAAACACTTTCCAACACTATAAAAATATAAGTTTTGTGAAACTACTTGCCAATTCCTTACGGTAACATGACTAAGCAAAAAAATGCAAAACAAATAAAAAGGGGCACTCGCGGAAAAATGGCTAACATTCTAATATACGGCATTTCAGAAAAAAAAATATTCAGCCACGTGATAGGCAAACCATCAAGGCACATTTTCCGACAAATAAACATCTAAATGAATAATTACTCTGTGATAGTTCCTTAGTACGTGGTAATTTTGAAAGAAATGGGAAAAAACGAAAAAATGGCAATCACAGGAAAATCGAACACATACCTATATATACGCCATATCTGGCTAAAAAAAGAAGATAGGCATGGGTAGCCAGATCATCTAGAAACACTTTCCAACACTATAAAATTATAAGTTTTGCGACACTACTTGCCAATTCCTTACTGTAACATGACTAAGCAAAAAAATGCAAAACAAATAAAAAGGGGCACTCGTGGAAAAATGGCCATTCTAATATACGGCATTTCAGAAAAAAAAAATTTCAGCCACGTGCTAGGCAAACCATCAAAGCACATTTTCCGACAAATAAACATATAAATGAAATATTACTCTGTGATAGTTCCTTAGTACGTAGTAATTTTGAAAGAAATGGGAAAAAACGAAAAAATGGCAATCACAGGAAAATCGAACACATACTTATATATACGCCATATATGGCTAAAAAAAAATAGGCATGGGTAGCCAGATCATCTAGAAACACTTTCCAACACTATAAAAATATAAGTTTTGCGACACTACTTGCCAATTCCTTACGGTAACATGACTAAGCAAAAAAATGCAAAACAAATAAAAAGGGGCACTCGCGGAAAAATGCCCAACATTCTAATATACGGCATCTCAGATAAAAAAAAAAGACATGCACGTGTTAGCCCAACCATCAAGGCACACTTTCTAACACATAAACATGAAAAAAAAATCAATAATATACGGCAATTCCTTACTACGTAGTAAATTTTTACAAATATTGAAAAAAAACAGAAATTGGCAACCGCAGTTAAATACCCAATATACCAATAACTACGTCGTATCTGACAAAAACAAAATCACGCATGGGTAGCCAGATCATCTAGACACACTTTCCAACACTAAAAAAGCAAAAGTTTTACGACACTATTTCGCAATATCTTACGGAAAAATGACTTGGCAATAAAATGAAAAAAAATGAAAAAGGGACACTCGCGGTAAAATGCCCGAAATTCTAATATACGGCATCTCAGATAAAAAAAAAGACATGCACGTGTTAGCCCAACCATCAAGGCACACTTTCTAACACATAAACATGAAAAAATAAATGAATAATATACGGCAATTCCTTACTACGTAGTAATTTTTACAAATATTGAAAAAAAACAGAAATTGGTAACCGCAGTTAAATACCCAATATACCAATAACTACGTCGTATCTGACAAAAACAAAGTCATGCATGGGTAGCCAGATCATCTAGACACACTTTCCAACACTAAACAAGCAAAAGTTTTACGACCCTACTTGGCAATATCTTACGGAAAAATGACTTGGCAAAAAAATGAAAAAAAAATTAAAAAGGGGCACTCGCGGTAAAATGGTCCTCGTGGTGATGAACGACATTTTAACTAAAAAAAAAATCATGCACATGGTAGCCAAACAATCCACCAAGACTTTCCACAACTGATAACCTATACAAGTTGCACCATTCTACGACAATTTCATAATACGTAATAACTTTGATAATTATGCAAACTACCTTAGAAGGGTAAACTCGGTCGCGCTCGACCCCGACGCGTCTCAGAAATCGGGGAAGGAGTACAGCTACAGCAATGCACATCTGGACACTACTAGAGCGTGTAGGGGAGACACCTCCTGCAGGTCGATCACCCACAAATTCAGTCACGGGGGTGAGTCACGTGAGAAAAACCTGTTTTTTTTTGACGCTCGGGGTAGCAAACGACCCATCGTACCTATCCAGGGATTAAAGCTGCTTTGAGGGTGTGATGAAAACGTCCAACCATTCTGTTGGCTGCAGAGTTTTAGATGATTGTCTGATGTAGGGTGATGCCAGAAGATTCACTAACAATATCCGCAACTGAGAAGAGACAGTAGTACATCTGCCAGAAGGAATATGCCCAGGAATACCAAATCTCGCTATTCACCCCGAGAGTAAGGCATATGTACATGGAGCAAGCATTGCATTTTGCATGGGGATGGTTTTAGGCCGACAAGTGGAGCAGACAATGATGATAAACAGATCATGGTGTCATTGTAATGTGGGTAAGGGACCTCCTATGTCGAGGCGAATGTGGGCAAAATGACAGTCAAGTTGAGGGAAGGTGCCCACTACTGACTTCATGTGTCGAAGTACTTTAGAAGTTTGGCATGAAGAACATGCGCAGACTCAATCCACATATCCTTAGTAATGCCAGGTCAAATGAACTTCGTCTTCAGTAGCTATGCAGTAGATTGGCGCGAGGGATGTAAGAGGCCATGGATGGAATCAAACACCTATTGGTGCATAGGGGCAGGTGTCCATGGTCGTGGCCGACTGGTAGTGTCGTCACAGAGGAGGATGTCATTAAAACCAAGAGCGGAATTTTCCTCCTAGAGGAATATGCAGGATGCACTGCATGCTTGGTACTCTGGATCTTTCTGTTGGGCATCTACCAAGGCCTTGTAATCCAGTCCCAGGTGAATGGCGGCCAATGTGTTTCTTAATAGGACGTTGACGGAAGGACTAGGCAATCCTTCTACTGCAATTAGCAGTAGAAGGTAGAGTAGCTGGATTCTGCTTGAACAGTTTTTTACTGAAGAAAGCCAAATGGCAGGGCGAACCATTGACCACCTACTCGAGTACATCTGCAAAAGCAGCGTCGCTAGCATTTGTGGAGAGGATATGGGCATGCGTCACGGGAAAAGTGAGAGCAGCAGCAGTTGATAACGTATTCTTTGCTTTGCAGAAGGCATCTTCCTGAAATGGACCCCACTTCAGGTCTTTGGGATTGCCATTGAAGGAGGTATAGAAGAGGACAAAAGTGGCGGCGATGGCTGACAGAAACCGGTGATGAATAGTTGATAAACCCCAAGAATTGTTGCAGTGCTTTGATGGTCAAGGGTGTAGGGAAGTTCTGAACAGCTGTTACCTTGTCGTTGTGGAATAAAACGCCATTCTGCTGCAAGCGGTCGAGAACACTGTGTAGGTAACTGAAGTGTTCCTCTTTAGAGGAAGATAACACAAGCAGGTTATCCACATAACATACGCAGAAGGGAGGTCCCCTAAGATGCCAAGAGTAGTTGAAAAATGGCCCCAGCATAACGACGGCCAAATCAGGAGTAATTGAATGTGTATGTACCAAAGGGGGTGGTGATGGCAGACAGTCTTGGGGATGATTACTAGGTTCATAGGCACCTGATAATACTTCTTCAAGAGGTCAAAAGTGGAGAACACCTTCACTTTGTGTAAGAAGGAGGTAATGTTGGCAATGCTGGGGAGGGGGTAGTAATCCGGTTCTGTGTGCATGTTCAGACACCTGTAATCCCCACTAGGAAACAGGGAGCCTTCCTTCTTTAGGACTAGGTGTAAGGATGTCGACCAGGGGAGTGAGGCCTATTGGCAATTACTTCTACTTCGGCAAATACTTGTTTTGCAGCTGCCAAACCATCCGGAGACAGAAGCCTGAATCTGGCAAACACCGGGGCCCGCATTGTCGTGATGTGGTGATAAATACAGTACTTGGCGGGAACTGTGGCCATTTGGTGAAGTTCTGGACGGAATCCTTCCGGGTACTATGTCGAGTGGGAGGTTGGAGGTTGAAAAGGTGTCGATGAGTATGAGTCTGGGTTGACTAAACTTCAATATGCCACATCAATCAGGAGGTGGAAATTGGCAAGGAAATCTGCACAAAGTAGTGGCAATGTTACATTGGCAACAAGGAATTTCCAATAGTATTTGGTGCTCCCAAATGATAGTGTGAGTGTCTCGTACACATGGGTGGATATCTCAGCTCCATTGGCAGCTAAAGTGCGCTGATGTGTAGTGCAAGGTTGCAGGTTGAAGGTGTGTCGATGACTATGAGACTGGGTTGACTAAGCTTCAATATGCCACACCAACCAGTAGGTGGAAATTGGCAAGGAAATCCGCACCAAGTAGAGGCAATGTTACATCAGCAACATAGATTTTCCCAAGAAATTTGGCGCTCCCAAACGATAGTGTGTCTTGTACACATGGGTGAGGATCTCAGATCCATTAGCAGCTACCTGGCCGATGTCAGCAAGCTTAGAATGACTATGCCATTTGCTGGAAAGTGACATTGTCAAAAGGGTATATAAAGCACCAGTGTCTACCAAAATCACCATCACAAGCAATGGCCTACTTACAGGTTTTTAGGCTACTATCAACCGTCAGCACATTTGTTCGCAGCAGCCTGAATCTGGAGTGGTAGTACCATACCTGTGGTTGATGGATGTCAGTACATATAGTAGCATAACTGTGGCTGAAGGGCTTCAGTAAGTAGCTGTAGAGGTTGTTGGTTGGGACGTGAGTGAGGGGTGGCACATGTGGGTGAGGGATGGCATATCTGGGTAGTGGGAAGCTTTGTTGCCACTCCAGCATGTCATGGAGTGGGTCGTCTGCGTCTTACTGCATACATGTCACCTTAGGTCAGTGTTGAATAATTGTTCTCTTCATCAGGAGTGGAGGTGTTGATGGAGGTCTTGGTAGTGAAGTGGCTGCCCAAAAGGGCATTAACTTTGTCATCAGGACCTTCAAAGGAAAGCTATCGACATCGAGGATAGTGGCATGTGGCATCTACGGAAGGTTGCAGGCGAGTATTACCTGTCATTTTCCTGAGGGCAACCAATGCCTTGTTAAAGTTTTACTGTATTACAGGTTATCATTTCGAACAGAAAATATTGCTAACATTGCTAATGTTAGCGTAACAATAGCTCAACATTACTGTTTGTCAGTACTTGTGAGTGAAGTGAGCCCAAATTGGAACAAGAGCCATTATATTTAATCTTTTTGAACAGAACATATGTTTTCCTGTCGTAAATAACGTTATTTAACCGAATTTGACCTTCATTTCAACTGCAAACAAACAGAAACACCAGTTCGACTAACTTCAAGTAGCCGAACTGGTTGTTGTTGTTGCGATTGAAATGAAGGTGAAAACCGGTTGAATCACGTTATTTACTACAAGAAAACATAAATTATATTTTCTGTTCAAAAAGATTAAATATAAAGGCTCTTGTTCCAATTCGGGCTCACTTTCCTCACAAGTACTGGCAAACGGTAATGTTGAGCTAATGTTACGCTAACATTAGCAATGTTACGCTAATTATGTTAACATTAGCAACACTAAATATAATGGTTCTTGTTCCACCACTGGCTCGCTTTGCTCGCAGGAAAATAAAACATCAAGCTCGTATGTACTGGCAAGTAGTAATGTTGAGCTGAGCAGGCTCAAAAACTAGTAAAACTAACACATTAAAATTAAAGAAATTAATGACTTACTTTTATGACCGGGACAACGAAACTTGTGGGTTACCGGGGTGTTGTGACTATGACGTCTTAACTTCTGTATATCAACATCGCCGTTTCTTCTTTGTCGTAGCTATCTTAAACGTTGGGCTATTACATTATGAGATTTAAGAAAATAGTCAACATTGGATGACGTATCAAAGAATTTACCGAAATGCTTTTAAGTATGGAATACTGCAGTCGTTACAAATTTCTATAACTTTCATCGTAAAATACGCAAAAAAAACCTCACTTGAACTAACAAAGACCTGACTTGGACAAAGGTTTCCATGGAAAAGGGTTTGTTGGAGGGTGGGGGTTGGGAAATATTAACCCCCCTATGCAAACTTTCCATACGTATAGGTTCGTGTTTGGTTAACGGAAATCAAACAGTCTTGAGAGTAAACATAAATGAACTAAAATGGGAAACTTGTCCACAGCAAGTATTTATGTGAAATCTGAGCGTGACAAGGTAATAACTAAATGTATAAAAGTAATATAGAAAGATAAAATGGAGTGTATGATAAATAAAATTTAATGGGAATATAAAATGGGGTGATTTTATAAGATATCGGATAATAAAACGTGTAATTCAAGGGTCAAACGTATTATGTAAATGTGGGTATTACATAAAAGGAATGGTATAGCTGTACTGGATCAAGTAAAATACTTGAATAAACCGGGTGAAGTACAATACTTGAATGTGGCGGGTAAAATGACGTAGGGGAAAAATGGGGAAGGGTGATAAGAGAAGAAGTAATCCTATTGGTGGAGGCGGAGGTTATGGGCAGGCGGGAGGAATTTATGCACAGAAGGTCGAAAACTGCTATGTACAAACGAACGAACAAGAGCAACTACAACCGATCCGTAAAATTTCAACAAATAAATGAAAAATATACTATTAGTATAGGATATAGATAATTAGCGTATTTTTTCATCGGTTTATTATACATCCAAGAAGGTAATGTATAGAGAAGAAAAGGCTTGTTTGACCATTTTATACCGTTTTCCCAGTATGTTTTCCCCACTCAAAACCCCGAATTCCCACTGGGGGTCCCCCATTATTAATGGATATATATATATATATATATATATATATATATATATATATATATATATATATATATATATATATATATATATATATACATATATATATATATATAATATATATATATATATATATATATATATACATATATATATATATATATATATATATATATATATATATATATATATATGTATATATATATATATATATATATATATATATATATATATATATATATATATATATATATATATATTTCTGAAACTATCCATTTGCGACAGGAACGAGTGTCATTTTCAGAGAGGACGGACACTTTTTCTATAGAAAAAAGTAGTTTTTTCCCTAGATTACATTACCCTGTAATATAACACAATCATACCAATGCCTTTTGCTCTCCCAAACAGCCGTTGAGAGAACTGAAAAAGCTTGGCTATACGGGCAGCTGGCGATGGTGATTACTACTCCAGGAGTTATGTTTTGAGTAAGTCATACGCTATTGAGGCATCACTTTAGAGATTTCTGGGGCTGTGTTCTTGGGGATCGCCACAAGGATATAGTCTGGTGTGCTGCTTGAACGAGTTACGCCCTTGATGCGAAACTGAAGTTCGGCGTACTGAAACCAGGGAACGTTTCTCTGCTGGCGAAGGGTGCTAGTTTTATCGATGCAGCGTGTGACAGAGTCAGGGTTGGTGGGCGGCATTGTAAAAGGGTAGGGTGGACGACAAAGTGGTGGGGCGCTGGTCCTCAGGCGGTCACCAATTGTTGCAAGGTAGCTGTTGAGTATTAACTTTATTCAACAAGATAGCAAGCTTATAAAGAAAGAGTCAAGGGCAATAATGTCACAGAAATTCAAACACTGTGAAGCACGGGATGGCAACCTTAAACATGTTTTTCTATTATCAGTGCGGTATAGAACGAGAGATATAAAAAAAAAACAATAACATTACAGAGTATGAGCGAGTATAAAACACGTGCATTACAAGTAATAGCCCGAAAACACTACTGTGGAGAAAACCAGATATCATATTCCTATAGTCAATAAGTGCTCATCGACAACTACTTGCAATCTATTACTTGAAAAATTCAATAATGGTGTTACGAAAACACCCACCTACTCTCATCTGTTTAAGTTTGAAAACAAGGACTTCATGATTAACATGATCAAGGGCAGCACTACGATCAAGGCCAATCATGCGAACGTTCTGACCACAATCAAGGGATGTCCATACAGCATTGGAAATTGTAAGGAGTGCATTACATGCTCTAAGGACTTTGCGAAAGCTAAACTATAAATTATGGAAGAGATGTTTACTTTCATCATACCTTTTTAGAAGTTTATCCAAAAGATGTTTAAAAACCTTAGAAAATATGGGAATTATAGAAATTGAGGCAAAACTTGAATATCACCATTGTGAGCGATATATTTTCTCGAACACTATTTTTACAAGATAGGGATTTTCAGTTTAAGATACAATTTGAGTCCAAGATAACCTATAAATGCATTGTAAATATGTGTCTGTATATGGACATGAAATGTGAAAATAATTATAAACATAAAGCTCAAAGATATTGCATAACGAAACACAAGTCCTTATAGCCCCCACCAACCTTCCCCGATTCGCACTCATGATTGATTCAGCCTTTGACATCCACCAATGTGAAATTGGTTCGCATTTTAACCTGGCGACACAGAAAATTCTCACCGATGCGCACATTAATCAATCTATCACTGTAGACGTGTATGTATACAGAACATGCACCGATCCGGAACGGAACCAAACGCTTGACTGGAAGAAAATTGAGGTGAGAATCCAGGCGTTTTTAATCCTTTTGTAGTTTGATGTATTGGATCCTTGTGAAGGAATCACAGTCTTAACCTTGCCAATCCTCGACAGAAAAAATACAATTTGAAGAATACGAAGAAAGAATAGATCATTTTTTTTTATAGAAAATTACGAAAAACACAATGAAAATACTTAAGTTATACTCTACCAATATCTATAGTGATCTACTTCACCATAGCAAGAAAATTCCTACTACGGCAATAAATCAACTCAAGTGAGGAACGGATGAAAAATCAAGAGATGTTTGGGAATTTATACATAAATTCCAG
>NC_090751.1:61743712-61776212 GCF_036898095.1 Palaemon carinicauda
ATTCAAAATCCCTCAAAATCATAAAACAAAAAGTAAGCCACAAATAGCAAAATAATAAAAGCGGAAATTGAAAGAATAACAAAAATCCATACTCACCTCTACAAAACATGTCATTAAAATTTCACAATTTACAATCAAAGATATGATAAAACAAGGCTCACACATAAGGAAAAATTGATAAATCCCAGAGATGAATATATGGCAAAGCCAAAGCTCAAAATCGTTAAAATCTAAGAAAATTTCAAAGGATAACAAAATTTATATAAAAACTCCCCCCCCCAAAAAAAAAAAAAACCCTAAATGTTAAACAAAACATTACAAAAAAAAAAAAAAATATTCCATAGGAAAACCAACCAGAGAAACTGAACACCAAAACGTTAATTATGGAAAACTGAATTTCAAGAAAACAGGATGTTTATACAAGTGAAACTGAACACCAAAACGTTAATTATGGAAAATTGAATATCAAGAGAACAGGATATTTATATCAGAGAAATTGAACAACCAAGCGTTTATTATGGAAAACTGAATTTCAAGAAAACAGGATATTTATACCAGAGAAACTGAACACCAAAACAATTACGGAAAACTGAATTTCACGAAAACAGGATATTTATATCAGAGAAACTGAACACCAAAACGTTAATTATGGAATACTCAATTTCAGGAAAACTGTATATTTATACCAGAGAAACTGAACACCAAAACGTTAATTATGGAAAACTGAATCTCAAGAAAACAGGATATTTATATAAGAGAAACTGAACATAAAAACGTCAATTATGGAAAACTAAATTTTAAGTAAACAGGATATTTAGGCTATACCGGAGAAACTGAACACCAAAACGTTAATTATGGAAAACTGAATTTCACGAAAACCTAGGATATTTAGACTAGAGAAACTGAACACCAAAACGGAAAACTCAATTTCATGAAGACAGTATATATGTACCAGAGAAACTGAACACAAAAAAAATTTATTATGGAAAAGTGAATTTCAAGAAAACAGGATATCTATACCAGAGAAACTAAACATCAAAACGTTAAATATAGAATTTCAAGAAAACCGGATAATTGCACCACATAAATTGAACACCAAAACGTTAATTAAGGGAAAACTTAATTTCAAGAAAACAGGATATTTATACCAGAGAAACTGAACACCAAAACGATAATTATGGAAAACTGAATTTCACGAAAACTTGGGACATTTAGACTAGAGAAACTGGACACCAAAACGTTAATCATGGAAAACTCAATTTCATGAAAACAGGATATTTATACCAGAGAAACCGAACACAAAAACGTTCATTATGGAAAACTGAATTTCAAGAAAACAGGATATTTATACCAGAGAAACTGAACACCAAAACGTTTATTATGGAAAACTGAATTTCAAGACAACATAGAATATTTATACTAGAGAAACGAACACTAAAACGTTGATTATGAAAAACTGAATTGCAAGAAAACAAGATATTTATAACAGAGAAACTGAACATCAAAACGATCATCTTCAGGGGCAATACATCTCACTCCTTTTATTTATATGGTGTTATATTTAAGACTTGAGACGCTCTGGCCGTAAATCAGTCCAAGCTATTTTCCCCATGAGAATTCCAAAGAATGTTTTTATACCATTGCGATGTTATTATGTCTGTTTCAGTGTAGTTTGCACGATGGTTCTTTACCAGAGTTTGGTAAGAAAAATAGGGAATCTATCTCATGAAACTGATGGAAAAATAGGAAGTCTGTCTCAAAAACTGAGGGAAAAATAGGTATTCTGTCTCAAAATACTGTTATTGCACCAAAACTAAAATTGTAAGATTTTAAAATTAATCCGTAGTTGCCCTCAGAATAGAATGACAAGTTTATTTCCTACCTTCTCAAAATGTGGAGGTGTTTTGTTGCTGCTGCACAACGGCTGTTTCGCCACTCTTTAAAGTGACGGCGATTATTATTTTACTTCTTTCAGAAAAAAGGCAAAGCAATGAGGTTTCTCTGTCACTATTTTTTTTGTCATATAGCTCTAGCTTATTCATTACCAAATAGTCTAAAATGAAATAATCATTTCAATGTTTTCTATGTAGGGTTAATTTTCAATCAATTTTTTCATATGTTTTTGATAAAGCAGCGCAAAATATCATAGCAACTAAAGTCATATATATGAGACAAAATCTCTTTGTACATGAAACTTCTATTGGAAGACAAAAACTAAATAGAAAAAAAACTAAATTTTACTTTATTACCATTATATTGCATTTGAAAATAACTTGCGGTATAATTCCCATAATATCACATTTCTAATAACAAAGTCACATTACCAGAGGAAAAGAGGTAGCGATATTAGTTTGTTAAAATCGATAAGGACCTAACGCCATCTCTGAGAAATATATAACAATGCACTCACAAAAAATTAAATAATGCTATAAAAATTAAAGAACCAAAGACGGGACATAACCATATCATAAATCATATCTGATCTCTCTCTCTCTCTCTCTCTCTCTCTCTCTCTCTCTCTCTCTCTCTCTCTCTCCCTCTCTCTCTCTCTCTAAGTAAAAATCGTCTATACATATATGAAAAAAAACTATATCAAAATACAATAAATACCACACCAATCTCTTTTTGCATGAAATCGTTTCTATTTTCGTATCAGCGTGTGTTACAGCGTTCCTCTGCTGTTTATGGTTGGCAGCTATAATTGAACATCATTAAGAAAACGTCGTATATGGGAGTGTTGTTGTCAGATGTTAAATGGTATTTGAACCTAAAATAAAGCTTAAAGTATGACTCTTGTGAATAATCTAATTAAAGAAATTCATGCCGTGAAGTTAGAGTTCTTTCAAAGGAAATTCAATAGAACTATGAAATGATAATCTATATTTGATTAGTAAAGATCACTTTTAAAGATGTACGTATAACAAAGATCGTAAATATATTCAAATTATATAAGATATTTTAAACAAAAACAATTATGCAGTGTGAAAGAAATTTAGTAAGGATAACGATAAAACTGTCTTAGTTTAGGTTACCAAAATTCAGAATCCTTCTGATCCCCACCCCGGCAACATTCTAATCTTGCTCCTTTGGCCAGAATGAAAAAAGGCTAGGAACACAAGAAGGCTATTATTTTCATTATGTGGCAGCCGGTTCATTGGTCAACCGAGCTCAGGCCTAAGGGGAAAAAATAAAAGAAAATATATGGGTAGAGAACAATAGGGATGAATACTAGGGGTGCTTTTAGAACTATGGTAGGGTTACAAAAGCCTTTCGAAGGCCTACGATTATCCTGTAGGTAATTCATTTTCATGAACTTATAATTCTGTCACAAATTTATTATTATGATCTTAAGCTATTATTATTTCTTCAATCCAGACTTCTTTTACACAAAGAAGCCTAAAATTTACAACCGTAAATGTAGCCTTAAATCCAGTGGCATATCAGAAGGCATATTCCAAAGTTAAAAGAAGCAATAGCTGCTTTTGTTGATATCTCAAAAAATTAAAAACTGTATATAAAATGTGAGGTAGTGCTAGGAATGTGACTTACGTAAACAAGTGCCAAAGAATACTTATGGCACCATGTTTACAATTATCCTCAGCACGCAACGTCTGGAAATGCGTATGAATTACACGAGATATAAACTGGATTCTGAAAGGTTTCAAATCCATGCAAAGAACTGGGAAGCTATTTTGAATTATATTCAACGCTCACACTTTCCTGACATGATCCATATCTTTCATGAGGATTTTGAATTAAAACTTCTGAAAAAAATAAGGAAAACTTTATGATAATATTTTTAGGACGTCTGTCTGTTTTTGCAAGAGTTTAAAAGGTATTCACAAAATATAAATCAAGAATATATATAACTTTCCAATGCCATCGTTAGATCTAATGAAGCACATAAACAATAGCCATCCTTAGGCTCATAAAAAATTATACATTTAGAACCAAATTGACGCGGTGTTTAAGAAAACGTCAGTATTGATTTTCCTCGACAAACTTTTTTTTTTTAAGATTCAGAAAGTAAATAAGTGCAAGAAGCATATGAGCTAAAAAGGCGGAAACATTCTGCAACACCTCAGTATTTAGTCTGTTCTCTTTCTAACGTACACTTTTATTTTTATTGTTATCATAGGTCAATTATCATTACACTGAATTTAATGTCTTGAAAAATAAACACGCAAACACTGAAGTTTGATACTTAATACATAATAAGATTAATATTCTACAAAGTAATAGCAATCTAAACACTGACAATAATATAGCAATCGAAAACATGCCGAATGAATACAGAACAAAACCATAAAAAAGGGCCCCATCCATAATCCTAGATTAGCTTCTTTATTTAAACATAATATCACATCAACTCAATACTTTTTTCCTAATCAAATTTCATCCCTCCAAGTTCCATATCATTAAAAGCAGTCCCGAAAGTTTATGTTGAAATTCTAGTGTAACATTATTGAACTTATTATTCAGTATATGTTCGATTGACTAAAATGTATTTGATTGAGAATAACTAATACCTTCACTTTATCGTAAATTTAAAAACGTTTCACTGAAATCATATATACAAGATTTTTGCAATTGCCTGCAACGCAAGAGAAAAGGACCTCGCCGGAAGAAGAATCATATTTTTCCAATTCTGATGGCTAAGGTCATGGCGAGAACAACAATAATAAATCTTATCAAATATGAACAATGGAACGCACGACATTCACCTCGAGATAAAGGGGAAAAAGAAAGAAATATTTAAAATAGATAAAATAGCGACAAACAGGGATGGCGAAAAGAGCAAAAGCACACTTACATACACACGGAGGGGGGGAGAGAGAGAGAGAGAGAGAGAGAGAGAGAGAGAGAGAGAGAGAGAGAGAGAGAGAGAGAGAGAGAGAGCAGCACGGCATGAAAGTGAGTATTATCCGCATAAGTATACCGCAGCACCAGCACGTTATTTATTGCTCTGGCATCATCATGAGGAGGAGAATTCCTCCTCCTCTTCCTCCCCTCTTCCTCACTACTTTAGCCTATTCATCACCGGCACCTCCTTTGGTGTTTTAATATGATTAAGAGGCAACGTATGTCATTTATCAAAAATGAAGCATGCTTACAGACATAATATATTTACCTGGTTTTGCTTACAAACAGACGGCCACTTCGGTCAGTCTCCCACCCGGCTCATCGAATACTTTATCTTATTTCTCTAAGCATCTTAAGATATATGAATTTTGCTTAAGACGGCGAAAATACTTGATCCCTGATTGGATATGGATGTGTATCCATGTATTTCTTGAATGTTTGTACATTTAATCATTAAATAATTAATATTTTATTTACCAATACCTAAGTCTTGATTGATCTATACTTGAGGCCCTAATACATGTAACAGGAGACCAATGGAATAAGCCTATCATCATAAAAGCAAATTTGAGTGGAGGAACAGACAGGAAAAACGAAACATATTGAGGATTTGCAATGATAAAAACAAGATATACCGCACTTGTTTCATGAACACTCGTACACTGTAACTGTTTTGCTTTTTATCCTAGCACTCGCTCTCCCCTGCACTGTTAATAAACCAACATGTATAAGCCTGATAGCTTATGTCTAATTTTTTTAATATATGTGACATTTTGCTCGCAATTCCTGGTATCTAAGCTCGATGTCTGTTTAATAACGTTTAGTTACATTCACCTCACCTCTCAATTATCACCTAACTGGCATCACGCACATTAGAGACCACCGCAGTGTCCAGCTCCTTCCTGCCTTCCCCCTCACTGCTGTGTCTTACTGTTTGATCAGTCTAATACCAATGCCGCATCCCTTAAACTACTGCCCTTCGATAGTACAGAGGCATTCGTCTGGTTTCAGTGTGCCAAAGTCCAGTTTCGCATTAAGGGCATGACTCGCTAAAGCACCGAAGCAGACTATGTTCACTATGTTCTCGCAGTGATCGATGAGGACACTTTTCCAGAAACATCAGATTGGGTTTACGATTAAGGGGACACCCCAATAGCGTAGGACGCCCTCAAAACATACCTTCTAGAGCCGTACTCAATATTGCCAGCCGTCCATATAGCCAAACTTTTTAAGCACTCTCAACAATCGTTGGGGGACCAAAAAGCTTGGCTCGCACTCAGGGAAATGACCAGTATCATTTGACTGCAACCTGACGCAGATGGCTCTCCTTATGAAGGGAATCTATTTCGTGCCCTTTTGGATATGGCGCCTACCCGAATCTGTACAAGCTGCCATCCCTGGTGTTGATATTTTGCTCATGAAGGACCTGATGACCAAAATTGATGCCCTAAGGAAACCATTTCACCCCCTTCCAGACCTCCATAAATGTCTCCACTCCTGACGACGAGGACAACTATTCAACATTGACCGGAGATGAGGTGAATGTGGTAGGACACAGACGTCCACCCCATGATGAGCTGGATCGGCGACAAAGCCGTCCACCACCCACATATACCACCCCTCGCTTATACAACCAACAAACCCTCCTGCCACTTACTGACGCCCATTGGCCATAGTTATACCACTACCATTCCAGATTCAGGGCTGTTGCAAAGAAATGTGTGAACGGTTGTCAGTGGACAAAATACGTGCCATAGCTTGTGGCGGTGGCCTCCCCTGCCACTATCTTTTCTTTTTGCATGATGCAGGTACAAATGTATGATTTTTGGAAGACGTGGAGCTTCCCATTCTCTTCGGCGGTGGTAACTTGAGGACACGACATAGTCTGTATAAGTCTGCTGACGTCTGCCTTGTATCTGCCAATGGAACTGCGATACCAGAGTTATGGTACCCTAACATTATCATTTGGAAATGCATAATATAATTGGAAGTTTCTCGTTGCTGACGTCACATTGCCAACCCTCAGTGTGGATTTCCTCTTACATTTCCACATCCTGGTTGATGTCACTCACTGTTGGTTAGTCAACTCAGATTCATATTCCTCGACACCTCTCCAACCCGATCCCTCCAACCTCATTCTCCACATCAGTGCACCCATGGATTGATACACCCCTCCTCACGTCGTACCCAGAAATCGTCCGTCCAGAACTTCGTGAAACACCCATGGCTCTCGCAAAACACGGTATTTATCACCAAGATGACAGGCCCTCAGTGTTCACCAGATTCAGGTGTTTGGCAGCCGCTAAACAAATGTTCGCTGAAATGGAAGAAATGGACTTTTGCCAAGCTCATGGTCGTCACCGTTACACACAGACCTGAATAAAGATGGCTCTCTGCATCTGTGTGGGGATTACATCACCTAAACATGCAGACTGACCCAGATCACTGCCCCTTCCCAAACATCGCTGAGGTGACCTCCTACTTGCACAAAACATGGGTTTTCTCACTCTCAATCTCCTGAAGGGGTATTATTAGGTGCTCATGAACCCAGAAGACATCCCCAAGACTGCCATCACCAACCCCTTTGTACCTATACTTTAATAACTCCTGTTTTGGCCTTCATAATACTGAGGCCACTTTTCAACACCTCATGGATAGCATCTTAAAGGACCCCCTACTTCGTATGTTACGTGGGCGACATACTTGTGTTCGCTTCCTCTAAAGAAGAACACCTTCATCACCTACTCATTATGCTCGACTGCCTACAAAAAAACGACCTTTTGATCCAGTATGGCAAGTGTACCTTCGTCACCAATGAAATATCGTTCTTTGGGCATCACACCACTCCTGAAGGAGCCCTCTCCCTCCCTGAGAAGGTAGCAGCCGTGCAGAGCTTCCACAGGCTCTCGACCGTTAAAGCACTGTAAAAATTCTTAGGCATGATCAACTATTATCACCGTTCCTTCCAGTCATTGCCGCCACTCTTGCCACCCTCTACGCCTCTCTCAAGGGCAAGCCAAACCATGAAGTGGGATTGTCTTCAAGAAGCGGCCTTCTGCAACGCAAAGAATTCCTTATCAATCGCTATTACTCTCCCTTTTCCTGTGCTACATGCACCTATTCCTCTTTTGGACCACATGCCTCTGATGCACGCCTTCACTCGACAGTCCGATGCCTGGTCCGCTCATCAATGCTGACATTTCTCTACTGTGGTTGAAAACAATTCCACCCTTCAACCCCTCCCTAGGAAAATGAATCCCATTGCCCATGCCCAGTGAAGAAACACATTGACTGCCATTCATCTGGGATTGGATTATAACACCTTGGCAGAAGCCCAACGAAAAGATTCACAGTATCAAGCATGTAGGACATCCTGCTCATTCCTCCGTTAGGAAGACGTACCTCTCGACGACTCCAACGCCATCCTCTTCTGTGACGTCAGTACTAGTAGAACTAAACCACGGATACCTGGTCTCATGCACCGACAGGGGGTTGATTTCATTTATGGCCTTTCACATCCCTCATGCTGATCTACTGCACAGCTACTCAAAATGAAGTTCATTTGGCACGGCATTGCTAATGATACTAAAGATTAGGTCCACTCCTGTACTTCATGCCAAACTTGAAAAGTACATCGATATACTGATTCTGGAGTGGGCATTGTTTCTCAACCTCACTGTCATTTTGCCCACATTCAATTTGACATAGTACAGCCCCTACCCACATCAAAAGGTCATCATTACCTGTTTACTGTCATCAACCGCTCAATTCATTGGCCTGAAGCCATTCCCATGGAAAATGCAACGTCCGTGTCATGTACATCTTTCTTACTCTAAGATAGATAGTGATATTTGGTATCCCTGAGCATATGACTTTTGACACGGCCACAAGTTTCACTTCTCAATTGTGGACATTATTTGCAAATCTCCTGGAAATCACCCTATATCAGAAAACTGCCTAAAACCCTGCTGCCAGCAGAATGGATGAATGTTTTCATTGCACCCTCAAACCAACTTTGATGCACCCCTTTAGGACTTTAACTGCTTTACCCAAATTCCCTGGGTCCTCCAGGGATTAAGAAACACTCCAATTAAAGCCCTGGATGTCTTGGCAGTTGAAATGGTGTATGGCGACCCGATGGTCGTCTCTGCCAAATTTTTTCCGTCCACAACCTCCTCCGACAATCTCCAGCACCTACGTCAGGTTGTGAGAAAATGTACTCCATACCGTCATATTTACAAGGCCCCAGCTGAGCAACACATACCGAGAACTTTGCACTTAGCAACTCACGTTTTCCTGGGTATCGACACTAGCAAACCACCGCTAATATCCCCTTACACTGGCCCTGTCATCGTGATCCGTCGTGCGCTGAAGGCTTTCTTCATAGCATAGAAGACTGGATCTCCACTAATCGCATAAAACCTGCATATCTCCTGCTAGATGACCTACCTACAGTACACCTCTCAAGAGAAGGGCGCCTATTTCCCATGTATGTCATTTTTATGGGGGAGCCATGTACCGCATGTGTTTTTATACATAAACTGTAACGATTTTGTATTTTATCTTATCACTCGCTCTTCCCTGCACTGATAGGAAATCCTCCTGTAAAAACTCCATAGCTTATGTTTAATTATGTTTGAATTTTTGTGAAGTTCTTGCTCACAAGTCCTGGTATTTAAGCTCGGTCTGTTTAATAAAGTTTAGTTGCATTCACCTCGCCTCTCAGTTATCATCCAACTGGCTCCTCGCACAATGATATAAAAACAAGCAATCATACTTATTCTACGACTATGGATGAGTGACATAACATTGGAAATACCATTGGGATGATTTGATGGCAAAAAATCGACAATTTTTCATCAATACGCTCCAAAAAAAAACAATCCCTTGGATGAATTGATAAATGTTCCATCCTAGAATCATCTGAATCCATTGATGCGTTCTGCCGAGATCAACTTTTAACATGCGCATATATATGGCGAACATTATGAACGTTTCCAACTTTGTTGGCTATGTAAACATGAATTTTAAAATCCTCGAGGAATGATGAGAGTAAAGAAAAAGGAATATCGAAAACACTAACTCTTGAAATGAAAAGTTAAATGTGTACAACATATATACTACAAATATAAATTTCACGCAGCACTAATAATGAAAAAAATTCATAATAGACAAAAACGAGAATTTCCGTTCCTCAATACCTATTTGATTAAATGAAGACTTACATATTCCAATTTCTCTGCTTTCGAAAGCAATTTAGCGAATTAGCAAAGGCAATGGAGTTCTTAATTCACATTTAATAAAAACCATTATCGCTTAAATTACCTCGGAATGGAACTGTTTGCTGCTATTTCCAATCCCACTGATATTCACGATATTCTGCCAAAATTTGGAGAGGAAGGCACACATTTAGATAATTATTTTGCTTTAAGGTTGACATATGTCATACATAACCAAGCCATCATCGCGGGTATTATCACTCCAATGCTTAATAGGTATTATCCTGCTACCAAAAATAGCGTTAGGAACAATAAAACTGCTCTATATTTAAACAAAAGATGTTACACTACAGTCTCACACAATAAATTTCTAATCCATGAACCATTTCGAATCTTGCTATCAAATACACATCCATAAAACTCACTGGCTGTGAATGGCCTAATTTTATTACAATAGAGACAAAGTAACGCATGAAAGATAAACGAATTAAAAATATATAATTGCAAAATTAACAACAAATAAAATTATTCTATATTCGGCAGGATTAGGCAGAATCTATAATAATATTAAGCTAAGCTTAATAGCCAACAGAAATATCAAACTGAAAAACTTAAATAAAGAAGAAATAAAACTGAAAAGTAAACATCCATGTAGTATGGTTTCATAAAGACTTGTAAGTCAACCCGCACATTCAACATTACTTTTATAAAATCACCAGCAGTGTGGATGACAGAAATTTAAAATGCAGAAAGAGGAATATAAATTTCATTTTACAGAATGTAAAATTATTAGCTGCATTAAGCTCATTCAAATTAAGGAACATAGCTACTGGGTGCATATAATGAATCAAAACCGAGATGACAGTGACAAAAATAATGCGGCCATTTTCGTCCGACCACAGTCACAATTGGGGTCGCCTCACATGTGATATATTATGCATGCAATGATAAGTATTTTTGGCATTTATGCACGTTATCCTAATGCTTTCTGAAGCTCCTTGGTGATTGCTGACCGCATTGTATTAAAGAAAAAACTACAACTGCAAGGTAGACACAGAGATGAATATCTCATCAAAAACGGTTGTCAAAGATGTAATCTTAAATATGATAGAAAAACTATCAAAAATCATAAGATAAGCTTCATCTATCTATATATTTTCAATCTAAACATTTGTATATAGCAAAATGTAACCGTCTTCTCTTTCTTCCCCTGCTTATTTTGCAATCTCTAGGAGCCCATTCTCTTATTCTAATTGCCCATTCTATTATCTGCCATTCTCATTATATATCCTGTCCATGTCCATTACTCTTTATTACATGTTGTTAGAATATCCTCTACTTTAGTTTATTCTGGTATCCATGTTGCTCTGTTTCTGTCTCAGTGTTATTACCATCATTATTCTTTCCATAGCTCTTTGCGCTGTAGCTAGGTTATGTTCTATGGCTTTAGCAAGGCTCCAAGTTTTTGATGCATAGGTAATACTGGTAGGAATATCTGACCGAATACTTTTCTTTATAGAGAAAGTGGCATTTCACTTTTTCATAATTCCAATTTGTTTACCAAAAGCTGTCAATCTCGTGTTGATAATTCTTTAAATTTTGCTGCCATGACCTGCGGAAACACTTACTGTATATTCATTAACAGTCTCTAGGCCAAAGGTTCTTAACCTTTTCAACCATATGTGCCCTTTGAGGTCTTCCAGTATTAGTCACGTACCCCTAAACCACAATGCTGCATCAGTAAGGATAAAAATAAATACATGGTTAATCGGCTTAGTTTATTAAGATTAAATTGTGACACAGACATACGTTAATACTGTACATTAAAATGCAAGTAAAGGCAATTCAGGGAGATGGTTGGGCCTGTTTATTTGCTACCAACACGTCATTCCTTAGCACAGTCTTTGAAAGAGCCACTTTTATCTCGTCTTTGACTGCAAGACGTGAACATAACTGGTTTTTGACCCAGCACAATGCTGAGAATCCCTACTTACAGCTGAATGTGAATGGAAACATCAGGAGGTTCCGTTCCCAATTTTTTGCTGAAGTAAGATAAGAACATGCCATTGTTGACCAGAATCTGGTCAATGATAAACTATCAAAAGAATCTTTTGCAGCTGAGTCGTTGACGAGGTCGATGAATTCTTCTTAAAATTCATGTGGAAGGGATTTTGAATGAGCTGGCAATCTAAATCTGTGATATCAGGAAAACAATTTTCTAACTCTTGACTGAGAGAA
Source organism: Palaemon carinicauda (assembly GCF_036898095.1). Lineage (NCBI taxonomy): Eukaryota > Metazoa > Arthropoda > Malacostraca > Decapoda > Palaemonidae > Palaemon > Palaemon carinicauda. The sequence continues at coordinate 61,756,033 of NC_090751.1, forward strand.
ACTAACTTGACTGAGAGAAACTACATGCTTATGGCCAAGACCACTAACCTCATACACATCATCTTTACACAGAACTGACAAGCTATCACTCATATTCTCAAAAGCCCTATACCGACCTGCTGTGATGTTTTCTTGCCAAAGTTTGAGTTTCATTTTAAAAGCTCGCATATTGTCCAAAAAATCAGTCACAGATGCTGAGTAACTTTGAAGAGATCTGTTGACTGCATTGATGTGAGGAAATTGAGATAAGCTAGTTTCGTTATCCACTTGCTCTCTGAAAACTTGATCACAAACTTTCTTATTTTTCCTTCTGTTTTCTCTCAAACAATTCCTTCAGTTCCCCCTTTAATGTCACAACTCAAGCCGCTACGTTACCCCTTAATAGCCATCTTGCTTCTGTATGAAAAAGGAGTGACTATTCATCAGCAGACTGTTTTTGAAAAAGTTGACCATGGCTACAACATCGTCAAGTATGGTTTTGAGGTCTGGAGGTAGGGTTTTCACAGCTAATGCATAGCAGTGAATCCTGCTGTGCATCTTGCTTGCCCTAGGGTTGGCTTCTTTAGTCCTTGCTTGGAAGCCAGACTGACAGCCTAGCATTGCAGGGAAACCATCTGTTGCACATCCCACCCTGTTTGCCCAAGAAAGCCCTTATTTTGTAAAAAAAAGCTGGACACAGCTTCAAAGATGTCTTCTCCCGTTGTTGTAGATTCCAAAGAAGGACATAAGAAAATCTCTTCTTTAAAGTCTTGTCTAAGCAGGCGAGAAGCTGAGCACAAGCTGATATATCAGTTGATTCATCAAGTTGAATTGCAAACATACCTAGAGGAGCTTCTTTGATTTATGCCATAACTTGTTGCTTGATGTCCTCTGATAAGTCAAATATTCTTTGATGCAGAGTACCATTTGACGATGACAAAGAATTTACCTTCTGCGCCTCGTTCTCCCTGAAGAAGCAGCCAACAATATCTTTTCATCATGGCAAGACAAAAGTTTCAACCATTGTGTGGTATTTTTATTTTATGCAACTCTCAAGGTAACTATATATGAAGCACGGAGATTAGCTTCATTCTGTTTATGTACCTGCTTGAGAACAAGTACCTTTCTCTCAAAATAGGATTGGTCTTTATCAGAAAGTTCAGGATGAGAGCTAGACAGGTGTCACTGAAAGAACCTTTTGGCAGATCACACACTGCAGCAAATCCTTGCTTTGCTTGTTAATAGACGTGAAGCCAAATTTGATGGAAGACTTGTTGTACATTCTTTTCTTAACCTAGGAAGCCATTGTTATCAGGAATTTGGAAAAAAACGCAGTTCATACAACCATACTACACACCACAACGTAGTAATGCAACCACACAGTCATTCACCACATTATGCACTCATACTGGATACAAAACAGTCATACTGTACACCATAGTAATACTGCACACCAGACAAGTCACCAGACCACACTATAATTCTGTATACTGTGAGCACCAGCAGAAAGTTTTCCAGGGGGAGGGGATGGGACAGCATAAATCATGTGTCACAGACTAGACAAAATCAGTGATATTGCACATATTTCATTTAATATTTTTCTATATCTAGCCATTTATTTGTCATGGAATTATAGGGGGGGGGCTAAGAGAGGAAGGAAAGGGAGAAGAGGCCAGAAAGGTTGAACATTAAGCCGGCAGAATTGGAGGAGAGCTATGGCAAGAAGGAGAGTCGGGAATTGGAGGAGAGGCAGGGCTGAGACAACAAATAAGGGCATAACCCTTATTTGCTGTCTCTGAATTCATTGAACATTACCTTAGTTTTACTCATTTTCATTTTGAGTTCTGCATTTCTGATTCCTCTATTCAAATCTATCATCTTTTGCAATGCTTCCCATGATCCACTAATTATAAATATATATAAATATATATATATATATATATATATATATATATATATATATATATATATATATATATATATATATACATATATATACATATATATACATATACATATATATATATATATATATATATATATATATATATATATATATATATATATATATATATATATATATATATATATATATATATATATCTATATATATACATATATATATATATATATATATATATACATATATATATATACATATATATATATTATATATATATATATATATATACATATATATACATATATATATATATATATACACACATATATATACAAATATATATACATATGTATATATATATATACATATATATACTATATATACATATATACTATATATATATATATATATATATATATATATATATATATATATATATATATATATATATATATACATATATATACATATATATATATATATATACATATATACATATATATATATACATATATATACATATATATATATATATCTATATATATATATATATATATATATATAAAAGTCAGAGATGTTACCTATTGAAGAAGTAGAGATAGATGTGAATATCCACTGCAAAAAAAGTTGAAGAAATCTTTAAGGACAATTGGATAGGGAAGTGGAGTAAGACGAAAGAAAAGAAGGAGTTGTAAAACAGAAACTGATAGGGAAAAGACAAACTGCTTTACCGGAAGAGTAATATTACCCAACGCAACCTCTTTCAAATATTTAGGAACCATCATTACCAGCAATGGATCACAAGTTACAGAATTCAAGGAGAGTATGGGGAGGGCAGAACAGGCAATGGGCATGCTAAAAGCAGCTTGGAAGTCATATCTAATATCATTTCACAGCAAAATAAAAATATACATTTCGATATCAACTCATGGGCCCCAGTCATAGTACAACACAGTAAGAACTGATGCAAAATTTCTTGCCTTTGAAAATAAAGCATTGTGAAGGATTTTGGAAACCCATTATTTGTAACATATAACAAAAATGCAGTAATATGGGAGGTGGCAGGTGTTTCCAACGTGAATGATATAGTTAGATTATCAAGAAGGAGATGGATGGGGGCCTATCTAAAGAAGGGAAGATGAGTTAGTCCAGGATGTACTTGAATGGAAGATGCTGGGTAGGAGAGGACGTGGTAGGCCAAGACAAACGTGGTTGATGACAATCAAAGGGAGGTTGGATCTGAGAATTGCGTTGAGCTCAGAGAGATGGCAGTGAAAAGAGACATATGACGTGAATTCATCAAGATCCTATGCCTCCAAACAGTGCCAGCGGATTGTGATTAGGTAAGGTAAGATATATATTTGTTCAGACACTAATAAAAACCATCGTTCTTTTACTAGGAGACTGGTCACCATGAGCTGGTGTTCAGGCTATAAAAGCTTTGAACACAGTGGCAGCCCACCCCCAGCAGAAGCTGATGGAGGAGGGAAGCGGGAGAGTACTCTTGTAACCAGCTGTAACTGTATACTCACTTGGATAACCACTTTGTGATTAGTCTTGAGAGAGCGCAGACATACTCTTATGCCTCTCTGTTTTTCTGTTTCAGGTTTTAAAACGTTGTTCCTTTCATTGTTTTGGGGATGCTTACACTGTTTTCTGAAAAAATATCTTGCAGCTCTGTCCAGGCACAACCAGCCATGCTTATGACACAATCCGTTCTTTATTAGTGATGGATCCTCATTAGCATTGCCCATCGTGCAGAGGACTCCTCCTGCAAGAGAAATTTTCTGGTGACTAGCGTCTGGAACGGCAATCCTCCCAGTGGGAATGGCTCCACTGAAGATGAAAGTAAGAATCAATTTTTTTTCTTCTCTGGTAACCCCCTCCTTACTGTCTCTGCTCATTCAGTCTCCTCTGGAGGATGAAAGATTAACAGGGAACGTGACTTTTCTCCCGAACGACTTTTGGGTCTAGGAGACGTCGCTGCTTCCCTGAGAAGCAATGGTGCCTTCCTCCTCTTAGAAGTCTTTAATTACAGGAAGGACCTGTTGCTTCCCCTGAGAAAGAATGGAGGATTCCGTCTATGAGAGCTTTTTAATCACTGGAAAACACCGTTGCTTCCCCTGGGAAGCGATGGCGCCTTCTTCCCATGAGAAACCCTCCATTAATGATTTCCATGAGTTTATAGCCTTCCTTGGAACTTTCAGGTTCCCCCTCAGAGGATTGGGTTCTGGAGGAAGTGGAACATGACTCAGAGTAGATGTCTCTTTTGCTGCTATTGGGTTCAGCCTAGGACCATCCCCTTCCCATGCCGAGAAAAGGGGTTTCCTTTTTCTTTGGCACTGTGCCCCAAGCTTCTTTTTCCTTTGCAGTTCCTCTCACCGATGTTCTACAGGTTATGCTTCTCAAGGGCTAAACCTCGCTTACCAACCCTCCAGGGTAAGAATTTGCGCTGAGCTTGCTCAGCAAAGGGAGAATGATTCCATAGCACTACCTCACCAACACGAGTGGTTATCCATTCTCAAGAGTACTCCTCCTTGAGTTTTCTCACCAGCATGCTGGCGAAGACTCTTTGGAGTGAGCTTATGAGTTCACTGGCGTTCTCATGATTCATCGCCAGCAAAGTCTAGCTGTTCGGAGTGAGAAGGGAAGTGCTTGCGACCCCGTTTGAACCCAGTGGGTTTCATATTACTCCACGGCAGTGAAACACACTCGCCTGCCGATTGCAGAACAGGCATCTAAGGTGCCTGCCACTGCAGGGGTTTTCCCTATTGAGGTGGGTATGTCAGTTTACCATCTCACATCACTTTCCCTCAACCTAACCTCATGCTCATCGAGCAGTAGCACAGTACACAACATACTTCCATGCTCCCACCGGCACTTCAATGTATGTACTAGTGTCAGGGCCAAACTCCACCAGCCCTGCTGGCGCCTGTCCTTTCTCGAGTACTAATCTTTCAGATGTCTTGGTATCTGAGAGATAGAGATGGGGAATTCAAATTCTTGCTGTAACTTTCTCAGAGGTAGCATAAGCATTGGCAGGTCACACCTCCTCCAGGAGTCACCTTACATCTTTCTCGTCGCACACGAACGACAATACGTGCACAAGCCATTAGCTAGCTACCATACAGCTTCCTCTTTGGATCCCGAATACACAGATTTGAGATGTTATTGAAGCAACGTTTCCTCCGGTGGTGACTGTGGTTTCAATAGATCAGACCAATAAACTTTTATTTTCCTTTGGAAACATATATTTTCCTTTGGAAACATATATTTTTTCTAGGGAACTCTTGGGGTCGCTTTGTTCATAGGCAAGAGAACTCAATGTTATCCTTCTGTGCTCCCCCTGTACCTAGGCATTCCGTTCCCTACTACATCTGGGAAAGGCTTGGCCTAATCCCAGTTTTACCCCAACCGAGGTGTTGGAGGCTGAGGCAGGTCTCTCTGCCTTATGGACACATTTTTACCCTACAATTTGTAGGTGGTCCAAATCTCCAAGAAAGACATTATTTGTAGGGCCCTACAAGCTCCCTCCAGTCAAGGGAGATCTCCCCCACAATGGTGTATCCCATTTCTCATAGTCCTCGGAGTTTTCACATTCATGGGAAATTCCTGAGCACTCAGGGGCTCTTCCAAACTAGGAACATAGCTTCCTACTTCTTTCTCAGATAAGTCCAGGGTCAGAAGGATTCAAATTCCACCCCAAAGTATTGGGCATTGATGGTAGTCTACGACCCCTTTCTCTTCTGCGAAGGATTCAGAGGCCGTTGCTAAAACTTCCGCTCCTACTCCCAGTCCTGTTTCCCCTTCCAAAGCACACTATGATGACTGTAAAACACCACTGGCTTGGCCGAGTTTCAGCCAGGGTGGTGGGTTCTCTATACGATGGTGATTCCGACTACAGTACTCAGAAGGTGCACTATATCTACCCGCCAGCCCTGAAACTCCTTCCACCATGCAAAGTAGTTCAGATTAACCTTTCTTCAGATTTTGTCCTGCTCTCGCACGGTCGTTGGCCTTAGTGAACCAGCCTATTCCTCCCCTGAAAAGCGAGTATAACCATAAGATTGCTCTACCACACCCCTATACCCTAGACCCAGAAGTGCTTTCTTGGTCTAAGCTGAAAGCTGGTTCACTACAGTGCATTAGCTTTCTGAGAGGAAGTAATCTCTTAGGGCTGGACATTTTTCGAAATTACTTCATGCTTACTTTGTATGGCAAGAAAATATATTATGACACCCTTTTCACCTGCCTTTAGCTTCGGCAGTGTCAGCCTCAACTCGGGGCTTGTCAGCGGAAAAGTTGGCAGCACAACTGGAAGTATTCTCTGCGGACATTACTTCAGGAATGGAGAGTCTAGCTAATGTGAACCTTCAAACCTCCTACTGAGTGGACCACTAGTCGGGTACTGTTGGTTCCCTGACTGACACCGATGACCTCCTGAACCCTGACATAAACAGGATTTCAAAGACATCTTGTCTTGCATCAGGAAGGCAGAGATCTTGGACCATAACGCCACTGACTATAGAGCCAACTGGGTCTTGAAGAACGAGATTCTGTCCTCACTAAGTCCCTGAGACAAGTACCAAAGAGGGAAGTCCTACCCTTAAATCCCATCTTTGTCTCCAGTGGACAATTTCGACGTGCCTATTTAGAAATGGAAGGAAGCAAGTCACATCTCTTACCTTAAAGTTGTACATTCCTGCCCTTTCCCTTCAGCACCAATTGTGCCAAGAGCATCTGCCTTGAAGACACTTGCACACAGGAATTTTCTTGTTCCTTCCAGGCTAGACATAACAAGAAAAAATAACTTTTCCAAACAACCCTTTCATAAAAAAGGGCAGCAAGGAAAGGGAGGTAGAGCTGCTAGACATATAGCGTCACCCGGCCAGGAGAGGCTTTCCCCTGCAATACCTCTATTGAGAGGATGTCTGAGATACAGGTGGCAGTGTTGGGAGTGTCATGGGGTCAAACCCTGGACAGTAAATGTCCTTCAAGCAAGGTACAGTCAGCAACCAAGGCTGTCATCTTTGCCAAGTGATCAGCAAACATCATCCCTTTTCGGGTGGATGTCTAGACCTCTCAGCCCCATAGGAGTTTGTCCTTCAAACTCTATTCAGTTGGAGATCACAGACAATCAGAAAGAGGACTTGCCAGATGCATACTCTAACAACCCAATCTAACTGGCACCAAGGAAGTACCTAGATACCGTCTGTACAAGATATTATACCAGTTTTAAGTACCACCTTCAGCCTGTCAATAGCACCCTGGTGTTCACAATAGTGTTCACTTTAGTTTGACCTTGGCCCGTGTCAACGGAATCCACGTCCTCCGTTATCTGGACGATTGGCTCATTCCAAATCTCTTGATAGAGATTCTCCTCCTACACCGAGACATGCTTCTCGAAGTTGGCCATGATCTGTGGGTCATAACAATTAACTCTGGAAGTCTTCCCGGATGCCCAAATAAAAACTGGATAACTGGGAATGCACATCGAACTTGATTGGAATAGATTTTCCATCGCAGAGCAGATAAAAAAATTAACAAGTTTGAGGTAGTGGTCCAATTCTTTCTCCTATGGAATATGCTTACAGACCATTGGTGACACCTGTTAAGAATCCTGCTGTATAGACTGTTTAGTCCTTAACGGTTGTGTTTGCTTTTGGTCACTCCAGTGGTAACTGAAAACCCACTGGTCTTAGTACAGAGAACCTCTAGAAACATGCGTTCCGATAGGATTAGAGCCCAAGAAAGACTTGGAAATGTGGAGGCAAGACTCCAACCTCAGCACATGGCCTATGCAAATCAGCAATGCCACATCAACCTCTTAGAACTGAAGGTACCTTTTTTGGCCCTGCATCACATCCAATGTGGTACCATATTCAAACAAAGGGAGGTACCTTGTCATTTAGCTGTAAATATTCTGTGATAGACAGATGATGATCAAATTTCACTTTCACTCCAGTCCACTCCAGGCAATACCACCTTAGCAGATAACCTGAGCAGGATAGCTCATGTAGTCCATTCCAAAGAGTCCTTGGTTCCGCACACAGCAACTGAAGTCATGGCTTTGTGTGGTTTGACTCTTTAGACTTACTTGCGCCGTCTCTCAATCACAAACTGCAGATGTACTATTCCTTTACAAAGCAAGATAGCCACCCTATCTGTAACATGAATAGCTCTGCTTTAGCAACATACTGAAGGATTTTCGGACCTTCTGCAAAGTTCCAACGGAGTCACCTTCCTTATAAAACCTTATGCACCAGCCACACACTTAGATATACCACAAGGCAGTTGCATCCCTTCGACTTTACGCCTGGAGGGTATCCAGATTCTCCTCACGCAGAGAAGTTCTTTTGCACCTATTGACAAAAAGGTGTTCTGGATACCTCAGGATGTCCTCTATCGCAGTCTATCAGGCTGAAGTTAACATTCTTTTGTGATTGGTATTATTAGAAGAGGTGTCTCTCTCTCTTCAGTGCCTTTATACCTGTGAGAGGAGTTTTATTATATCGCTGAGAGGAAAAATTCTGTTCAATCTCAGCAGTAAAAGCTATCGCTCAGCATCTCGTCAGATTTTAAGGCTGAAAGGAGTTCTTTCCCTCTTCAGCAAATTATTAATGCTCATACAGAATTTTGCACTAACTTGCCCTCAAGTGGTAAAGAGTCCTCCTCCTTGGAACATTCCCTAATTCCTCTGTTCCATGAATGGATCTCCTTACGAGCCGCTGAGTCGAGCATCGAATCGTGACTTGACCCTCAAACGGTCTTCCTTCTCGCCCCGACCTTTGCAAGAGGTTCAGCGAGTAGCATGGTCTCTTATTTGACACTGCCCATTCAATGGGTTACTTCCAGTCTAATCTCTGATTTTATCTCTGTAACTTAAAATCCGGCAACAGTGGTCTCTAGGTTTGGATCCTACCAGATCACAAGTCTACAAGAAATAACCGATTATAATGATCAACTAAAAGTAAGTCCTGTGAGGGTCCCTAAGGTGCTACCCCAAGTGGGCAAGACAAGCTCTCTTGCACAACAATCAGCTGCTTGTCTGCACGGGAAAAGTCAGGAGGAAAGTTTTGAGAAACAAATTCCTCTTTGTTTCTTGCATTTCATTGACCATGCTCTCACTCCTTCCTCCATTCCTGAAGAGTGACAACACAGAACTCATGACATGAGGGCCATAAACACGCCCAAGGCATTCAATAGGAACTACTATGTTTTGCAAGTGTCAGACAATCTACTCCACCCACTATCTGCAAAACATGACATAGTCCCTAAATTCATTCTCTCGAGTCTAGGCCAAGAGGTGGCTACTCAGCATATGGTTGCCTTACTTAGCTTCTTATAGGACATTTAACAGTCAGTCAAAGGCAGAGGTTTTTGGTTTTAGTCTCTGGTGAAGGTAAAGAAATGACTGGACTTTTAGCCTTTTATTTTCTTCATCATCTCCTCTCTTGAGGTACAGCATGCGAGGCCATGGAAGTGGCTTCCATCAACTGTAGGTAAGCCCCATTGTGCAAGTTGCCTTAATATTTCCTGGTTTTCACATTCTTACATATTATGTCACGTCCCCAATCTCCTAGCGAAGATGTGTATAATATCAAACCTGAGCTTATACAAATACCTAAACATTCACTCACTGACAATTACTGCACAGGCTGTCGACCTCTCAGGTATGAAGACCAACAGGTTCAAGACGGATCAGGAACTGAAGACCAACAGGTTCACGATGTGCAGGATCCCCTTCCTCAGCTTCCTTAAGCTGAGAAGTGGCAATTCCAGGGTCATATTGACTCATTAGGGGTAATTCGAATTAAAAGTCATCAATTGTGTCACCAGGTGGGCTGGGATGTCCGGGAAAACACGCTGATACGATACTGATGTCTCGCCAGGTAAATCCTGAATTGCAGTTGGGTTCTGATTTGTTTTGAACCTCTGGTGGCATGGTTGGAACCAACCTGGCCTTTCATTACAAGGGCCAGGATTTGATCCCGATATGAACTAGAAATCTATTCCTATTTGAGCACGATATTATGTTGATTTTCATCCATATTGACTCATTAGGGGTAATTCGAAATAAAAGTTATCATTTGTGTCAGCTGGTGAGTCGGGAAGTCGGGGAAAACTCGCTGGTAAGAGACATGTCACGACAGGTAAATCCTGAATTGCAGTTAGCAGTTAGGTTCCGACTTCTTTTGAGCCTCTGGCATGGTAGGAAGCGATCTGGCCATTCATTTGAAGGGCCAGGGTTCGAGGTAAGTCTGTCTGTCTCTCTCTCTCTCTCTCTCTCTCTCTCTCTCTCTCTCTCTCTCTCTCTCTCTCTCTCTCTCTCTCCACACATTTTTATCAATATTAATAGTATCTAATTACTAATATTTTCATAAGTGTTGTTATAGGTAGTAGGTTAGCCACCCGTTGAGATACTACCGCTAGAGTTATGGGGTCTTATGACTGGGCAGACAGTACTACATTGGATACGTCTCTCTGGTCACGGTTCTTTTTCCTTTTTCCTACGCACACACACCGAATAGTCTGGCCTATTCTCTACATATTCTCCTCTGTCCTCATACACCTGACAACACTGAGATTAACATACAATTCTTCTTCTCTCAAGGGGTTAACTACTGCACTGTAATTGTTCAGTGGCTACTTTCCTCTTGGTAAGGGTAAAAGAGACTCTTTAGCTATGGTAAGCAGCTCTTCTAGGAGAAGGACACTCCAAAATCAAACCATTGTTCTCTATTCTTGGGTAGTGCCATAGCCTCTGTACCATGGTCTTCCAATGTCTTGGGTTAGAGTTCTCTTGCTTGAGGGTACACTCGGGCACACTATTCTATCCTTTTTTCCCCTTTTGTTTTGTTAAAGTTTTTATAGTTTATATAGGAGGTATTTATTTTAATGTTACTCTCAAGATATTTAATTTTTCCTTGTTTCCTTTCCTCACTGGGCTATTTTCTCTCTTGGAGCCCCTGGGCTTATAGCATCCTGCTTTTCCAACTAGGGTTGTAGCTTAGCAAGTAATAGTAATAATAATAATGAGATAGAAATCTATTTCTATTTGAGCACGATATTAAGTTGATTTTCAGCCATATTGACTCATTAGGGGTAATTCGAATTAAAAGCTATCAATTGTGTCACCTGGTGTGCCGGGAAGTCGGGGAAAACTCGCTGGTAAGAGACTGATGTCTCGCCAAGTAAATCTTGAATTGCAGTTAGCAGTTAGGTTCCAACTTCTTTTGAGCCTCTGGTGGCATGGTTGGAAGTGACCTGGCCTTTCATTTGAAGGGCCAGGATTTGATTCCGATATGAGCTAGAAATCTATTTCTATTTGAGCACGGTATTGTGTTGATTTTCAGCCATATTGACTCATTAGGGGTAATTTGAATTAAAAACTATCAATTGTGTCACCTAGTGGGCCGGGAAGTTTGGGGAAAACTCGCTGGTAACAAAGTCTTGGCTGGTAAGAGACTGATGTCTCGCAAGGTAAATCCTGAATTGCAGTTAGCAGTTAGGTCCCGGTTTCTTTTGAGCCTCTGTGGCATGGTTCGAAGCAACCTTCCCTTTCATTCGATCCCGGTATGAGATAAATTCTATATATATATATATATATATATATATATATATATATATATATATATATATATATATATATATATATATATATATATACACGTGTGTGTGTATGTGTATATATATATATATATATATATATATATATGATATATACATATATATATACATATATATATGTATACATTATATATATATACATGTGTGTATATGTATATATATATGTATATATATAATATATATATGTATATGTATATATATATATACACACACACACACATATATATATATATATATATATATATATCATGGCTAATGCGAAGAATTGCCTAAAATGTAAGCTAGCCAATCGATTTGCCTAATTTGCATATTAGGCACTGGAGTTCCCTAACTTGTAAACTAGTTTTACTACCTTACCTAAATCATAAATTAGGCAGCCTAGTTTGTAAATTCTAATAGTCAGGCCTTCTTCATCATAAGACTCAATACTACACAGTACTTCAGAAGTTTTGTTCCAGCTGTGACCAAGTTGTGGAATGATCTTCCTAATCGGGTATTTGAATCAGTAGAACTTCAAGAGTTCAAACTTGCAGGAAATGTTTTCATGTTGAACAGGCTTACATAGATCCTTTTATAGTTCATATATCAAATGTTGTTAATATTTCTAAAATATTTTATTTCAATTTTCATTACTTTTCATATCGTTTATTTATTTCCTAATTTCCTTTCCTCACTGGGATATTTTTCCCTGTTGGAGCTAGGGCTTATAGCATCTTGCTTTTCCAACAAAGGGTTGTAGCTTAGCTAGTAATAATAATAATAATAATAATAATAATAATAATAATAATAATAATTATTATTATTATTATTATTATTATTATTTAGTCCAGTTTGTAAAATAGGCAAAATACCTAATTTGTAAGTTAGGTAGCTTTATAATATTTCTCTGTTATACCTAACCTCTTTTTTTATTTTGTTTACAGTGTTTCTAATAAAAAAAAATCACTCCTTTTTCCTCATTAACTCTCACTTACTCACTGCTGCTCAGTGCTTAGTTTAACTAGATTTCCAAAGCAATCACAAGATATCAATACAACCAAGATAACTGAAGACAGAAGTTAGTTTAGAGAAAGATTTAAATCAAGTCTAGAAGACACAAATCTCAGACGTACCTGTTAATAGATGCTGAAATGTACCAAGGTATCGTTGCCGAACTGGCTAGATCAACTTCGAACAAACCTTTTTACCTGCAGAAGAAATTTGATGTTGAAAAAAAAATTACCAAGTCTCTCTCTCTCTCTCTCTCTCTCTCTCTCTCTCTCTCTCTCTCTCTCTCTCTCTCTCTCTCTTAATATTAATGTATCTAATTACTAATATTTTCATAAGTGTTGTTATCAATATACCGATATGAATTTTGCTGTAATATTCTCATTTAGAAAATCAATTGACTTAACAAGTTTTAACTTATTAGCATCAATATGACTACTTCTTTGAATTTTGAGGTGATTTAAATACCCAGTTTTCTTGAAACATGAGTTATAAATAGACATTAAAGCCATTAAATCCAACTATTCAGCCGCGTATCGTGCCTCATACACAAACCTCATACCCAGCTTCGTTCTTGAACACACAATGGGACTTCCCGGATGTCAAGGCTCTTTCTTTCCAATACGTTATCAGTATTCCATGTATATTGAACTTTCTGTGTTTTCATCTCCTCATTTCTCACAATACCTCTGAACCACGTACTTTTATCAAACTTTATAGCTTGCATTGTTTCTGTATTATCAAACCACCCCAAAATAATCTAATTCACCCTTTTATGTACACTAGTCATTTGATAATTTGTTGTTAAGTCAATTCCTCTGACATCATATATGGTAGTAAACTATCCATTTATAACGTTTCAACCTTTTCCCTACCTTCACTTCTCACTAGCCTTTTCATACAAATAATTAGTCTCTCCTAAACCTTTACTATACACTCTTCTACCTTCCTTGTTTCACCTATTCCTTGACTTTTCTCTACTGAGGCCCTTGGAATTGTACCCTTCTGCGACTTACCTTATAAAAATAATAATGTTAATCATAACAAAGCTTTCCAACTATAATCTTTTGCATATTAACGTTGAAGTAATTATACAAATCAACAACTTCCATTCTTCCTTTTATCCAATTCTAATAATAATAATAATAATAATAATAATAATAATAATAATAATAATAATAATAATAACAATAATAGGCCACATCCAGATTCTATGGAACTGTACAACATGAAAAGGTTTTATATTCGGGACTTTAGTGTACTGAGGTTGAAAGAAAGCTATAAAACAAGATCATTAGACTTATTGTTGATCTTTCATCTCTCAATAACATACAGTACACACATCCATATGATTATGTGTGTGTGTGTATATATATATATATATATATATATATATATATTTATATGATAAATTTTTCACATCTAAACGTGTTTTTTATATTTCAAATAAGTCATAAATATTAATACATAAAAGTCTGGATTCTCTTAACGACCTCGGGATCAGAGCCCCAGACGAAATAACTCAAAGACTATACAGTAGTATCTGACCAGCCGGGTTTCGAACCCTGGTCCAGGATACTTGTATGACATTGACCTTACCACTTAGCCCCGAAGAAAGATAAAAGTCATTGACAATTCTTCTGTACATATACCTGTCGAATTCAGGTTTTTTGTACCTAGAATTGAAATCAACCCATCTTCACCATCGTAGCTAAATTGGTAGGTTGTAACTTGGCATTCGATTAATGATAAATTTTGCACATTTAAACGTGTTTTTCATATTTCAAATAAGCCATATATATTAATACATTCCAATCTGGATTCTTTCAACGACCTGGGGATCAGATACTATAGTCTTTGAGTGATTTCGCCTGGGGCTCTGACCCCGAGGTTGTTAAGAGAATCCAGACTTTAATGTATTAATATAAATGGCTTATTTGATATATGAAAAACGTTTAAATGTGCAAAATTAATTATTAATCTAATGCAAAAGTTACAAACCTACCAATTAGCTACGATGGTGAAAATGGGTTGATTTCAATTCTAAGTACAAAAAACCTGAATTCGACAGGTATATTTACAGAAGAATTGTCATTGACTTTTATCTTTCTTCGTGGCTGAATGGTAAGGTCAATGTCATACAAGTATCCTCGACCAGGGTTCGAAACACAGCCTGTCAGATACTATAGTCTTTGAGTGATTTCGCCTGGGGCTCTGATCCCGAGGTCGTTAAGAGAATCTAGACTTTAATGTATTGATATATAACTGGCTTATTTGAAATATGAAAAATACGTTTAAAGTGTGCAAAATTTATCATTAATAAAGTGCTGGGCAACAAACCTACCAATTAGCTACGATGGTGAAGATGGGTTGTAACTTGGCATTCGATTAAATATAAATATTGCACATTTAAACGTGCTTTTCATATTCCAAATAAGCCATATATATTAATACATTAAAGTCTGGAAATAAGGAAATAAATAAACGATATGAAAATATCGAAAAATTTATATGAAATATTTTAAAAACCGTAAAAACATTAAAACAGATATTTCATATATCAACTATAAAAAGACTTATGACAGCCTGTTTAACATGAAAAAAAAAAAAACATTTGCTGCAAGTTTGAACTTTTGAAGTTCTACCGAAGTTCTAGAATTCTGTGCAGCATTGAGCCTCCTGATGGAGAAGGCCTGACTATCAGAATTAACTGCATGCCTAGTATTACAAACAGGATGAAACTGTCCGGGTTAATCTGAATGTAAAGGATAGTCAGAATTATGAAAGTTCTTATGCAACATGCATAACGAACTAATTGAACGATGGTGCCCGAGATAATTATCCCTATTGGGAATAAGAAATTCAGTAGACATGTCCACCAAATTAAGAGGAAAATCAACAGCTGAAGACTAGACAAGAGAACAATACTCTAAACAAGCTAGAATGAAAGTATTAAAACTTCTTCAGAACAGATTGATCACCGAAAATCTTAAATGACTTTCTCAATAAGCCAATTGTTAGCGCATTTGAAGAAGGTACAGGTCTAATGTGTTTCTCAAAAGTAAATTTGCTGTCAAGAATCACACCTAAAATCTTAAGTCATATATAGTTAAAGAAACACTATTAATGCTGAGATCCGGATGTTGAGGAGCAATTGTCCTTGACCTACTTACAATCATACTTTGAGTTTTGTTAGGAGTCAACTTCATACCCCATAATGTACACCATGCACTAATTTTAGCTAAATCTCTAAAAAGGGGTTCAGTAAGCCCAGATCTAAATACAGGAGATGGAATTCATGCAAAGAGAGTAGCATCATCTGCTTCTGCAACGAGCTTGTTTTCTAGGCCCAACAACATGTCATTTGTATGTAGTATGAAAGTAAGGAGCCAAGAACATTACCTTGATGAACACCAGATATCACATTCCTATACTCACTATGGTGCCCATCAACAACAACTGTTTGCGATCTATTACTTAAAAATTCAACAATGATGCTAAGAAAAGACACTACCCACTCCCCAACTATTTGAGTCTGAAAACAAGGGCCTCATGATTAACACCGGTTAAAGGCAGCACTAAAATCAAGGCCAATCATATGTACTTCCTGACCACAATCAAGGGATTTCTGTACAGCATTGGAGATTGTAAGAAGGGCATCACATGCTCCAAGGTCTTTATGAAAACCAAATTGCAATTAGGGAAACTAGGGAACAGATGATTACCATTCAGTAAACCAATTTTGACGTTTTGCCAAAAGACATTCAAAAATTTTACATGATATGGGAGTTATGGAAATTGGGCGGTATTCAGTTGGACTTGAGCTACCAAAAATACATTCACATATTGGAATAACATTAATAATTCTCCAACAAGTGCTAAACTTGTGTAAAATAACATAACTTTGGAGCTACGAAATTTGCAGTCATAAAAAAAAAAGGAAAAATACCATTTGGGTCTACACCTTCATAAGCATCAAGGTCCATCAAGAGAGATTTAATATCACGAGATCAAAAAGCTAAACTAGTTAGTTTAGCCTCAGTAAAAAAGGAATGAGGAAGATCAAGTTTCTCATTACTCTGCTTACTATGCTGTCAAACACATCAGCCAAAAGGGTTACCTTTTCCTTTGGACCATGAGTGACAGAGCCATCTGGTTTAAGCACAAGAGAACATTTGCATCTACACCAAAGAGAGCAGATTTAACGGTACCCCACCACTTATGTTCCAGGGTTATACCAGAAAGGATTTCTTTCGTATTCCTTTTCAGTTGAAGCATAAACTCTCTGAGCAAAAGCTCTTAGCTGAATATAGTTATTCCAAGTCAAATCTGATCTGTTACCCTTCCAAAGATGATGGGCTTCCTGATTCTCCAAATAAGCGCGCCTACAATCATCATTGAACCATGGTTTGTCTTACACTCGGCACCTTAACACACGAGAAGAGATACGCCTATCAATAATGTTGACAAGATTCTCGTTCAAAGGAACAACAGGATTAACACTAATATGCAATTGTGACCAATTCAAGACCAAATGATCACTCAAAATGCCATTCCAATCTGCTTGAGATTTCACATAAATCATTCATGGCTATGATACATCAGTGACAGGCTGCTCAGGCTTCACTACAAAGGAAATCAGGTTATGATCATATATATATATATATATATATATATATATATATATATATATATATATATATATATATATATATATATATATATATATATATATATAACCAGACATTTGCTCTTTCTTCTGTAGAGATGTGTATGTATTACATACACAGATCTACATAACACTAGAAACGCAATATTTCCCTAATATTCTTGGAAACACTTGCTTGGGTCTGAAATAGCATTAGACGATTCCAACAAAATAAAAAAGGGGTTTTAAATACAATAGGAATTGTTGTACATATTAAATGTGATCTAAACCTCGGCAAACACAAACCTTTTCCTACCATATTTTCGCTTCATAACTTTTAACACAAGTTTGTCTGTCCGTCACTCTTTTTGTTTCATTTCCGGACTGACTGTCAACTTCATCACTTCCATAATGTTCATGTGTGTGTTTAACCGAATCGATTAAGAGTTTCAAGCAACAAAGATTAAAAATAAAAAAGGGCTTGTGACATTCCGTGTATTCTAATACATAGAAAAATACAGACTCTTAAATATACCATTAATTTCTCAGAAATTAGTATTTCCCATCACATTACTTCAATGTTTAATATCACTTTATGTAAAAAAGAGATCCGGTGCCTCATAAAAATATAATCATATAATATATGAATCTTAAAAAGAAAGAAGATAAGAAAATAAAAATTTTTTTAAAAATTTCAGTCTCAACTTTATAATTCATACAGCATATTATCTTCTTCGTCATAAAAGCTATTATTATAATTACCATTATCACGCATCACTAAAGAAGAAAAAGGACTTAAACATAAATACTCTGTCTATACAAAGATAAAACCTTTGAACAATTGAACACATCAAAAATACTAAACAATTCATTAATCACACAAATATCTATTCATACAAACATACATAACTACACACATACTTACACGTGTGTTTGCATCCATGTAACACTAGAAAAGAAATATATAATGTATTGTATTTCCAATAGAACCTCAATCCCTTTTACAAAGGCTGTGGTTTTTAAATATGTATGTAGGTTTGTATGTTTGAACGTATTAAAGTTTACGAGCCCAGCGCCCCTACGTAAAGTTTTAAGATACGTTGCCCAAAGACTATAAAGAGTAAGGATAAATGATGCTTGCAGACCCAAAGCCAACTGCAGATTCCGTTCAGTAATAACCGTTCTGTACTCAATGACGATGATATCCAATAATCGAATCCCATCCTAGATGTCTCGTTCTTCAAACGAGACCGGCTTAGATATCACAGACATAAATTTGCCCAGTTGGGTAAAAAACAGGAATAGAGCAACAACAACAAAAAATGCTCACAATAAGTTTACTGTGGCTAATCGTAAATAAAAGAAATGTTCTACTAATTCATGCAAGTTTTATAGATTCTGAAAATTACAAAAAAAATTCTGTTTTGAGGAAGACAGGAAAATTTCGAATATTGAATATGAAATCTATTTTTAAGACAGTTAAATTCAGTCTAAAATAAGGAAAAATTGTGAAAAGTATCAAAAATAAATTACAACATAATATATAAAACGCTGCTGTTGGTTTATTTCAAGGTCTATATATAGACAGGTCAACAAAGACAGCGCGTTAAATTAGCAGTTCAATTACTGTCTAGGTCATGTGCCAACTCATTAAAATATTCAGGGGAAAAGGGACTGTTGGAGTGTCAAAATTGGAATCAAACATCTGATTTTATTCTTTTAATAAATGATTGGTTCGACATAATGAATTCTTCCTCCATGTATGGAGAGTTTAGTAAAAGCAATGCTTTTGGTATTGATGTAGAAAAACAAACAGATACACTGCTCAAGGTAATCGAGGTAATGAATACTATGAGAGTTAAAAATCCTAATACAGAAAGTCTTTTCAAGTTTCAGAAAGGAATAATTTTATCATGTAAATCTACCATTGCTTTGTTTGATATGTTAAAAAGCTCCTATAGTATTGAATACCTACTCACACAAAGACTAAATCAAGATTGCCTTGAACATTTCTTTGGGTGTATAAGGCAAATGGATGGGCACTATGATTATCCTTATGCTGTGAACTTTAAATTTTGGCTAAAAAAATTTTTTACTAGGAAAGGACATTAAAGTATTAAGTGAAAAGTGTAATATCACCACTGCTGAAAAATCTCATGAATCAGCTAAAGACGATGAATCTATAACGAAAGAAAGGGACTTAGCGTTAGAAATATGCCTAACAACGCAGATATTCAGAAATTTAGATTTTGATTTAGAGAAAGATGCTTTAGACGAGGAAAAAGACCTTTTGAGAGCAAATAAAGAAAGATATTGGGGGAGTAATTGAGGAAGAAGCTCTTAAATACATTGATAGATAAATCGTAAAGAAATTTTGTGTAAACTATCCCGAGTTAGGAAATAAGACAAGACGTGCTAAGGAATGATACTTGGATAGCATGTGTTAATTGGGGGGAATTACATGCACCTTCTAGTCAGTTTTTTTTCACATTTGTTAATAATGCGCGATATTTTTAATGCTGTACACGGGGAAGCTCTCATGGAGGGAAAAAATTGTTTTAAAAAGCTTTATTTAGAATTAAAACAGTCTGGTATTGAAGTTCCTGACGATGTTATTGCTTTTTTTGTTAAGATATCGTTATATTTTCGAATGCGATATCTTAATAATTTGATAAAGTAGAGAAAACCTCAAGGACAACCATGCAGGGAGGCCATAAGAAAAAAAAATGAAAGTTGTAACTTGATAAAATATTTTCCAAAGGTAAAATGTTGTTTTATTTACATTGACTGTGTGATAGATCTACGTTCTTAATGGGTCTCGCCAACACTAAGCCCCTTCAGATGACGTATGTGCGCAGAAGAGGCTTAAAATCGGTACGCTGTCTGGCTGACCTGGTATATCTGGACCGTGGTGTATCTAAAATGAAAAGGAGGAACGTTTGATCCCTACGGACATTACAGCAAAAGTTACGTTTTCCTAAATTGCCATAGTTTATCGTACCGAGAAAAAAAAAAAACTTTTAAAACGAGACT